>NW_028147632.1:1740309-1819465 GCF_008360975.1 Lichenostomus cassidix | reverse complement strand
GCTGCAGGTCCAGCTCGGTGTGAGCTGTGGGTGAGGCCGGGATGGAGCAGGGACTCCCCTGCAGCCCCGGCAGGAGCCCAGGCCGGAGCAGGGGATGCCCGAGAGAGACCCTGAGCCATGGGAAGCTGCTGCAGAGCCATGGAAGTGGCTGCTGGCGGGACTTGTGGGGGATCCCTGCTGGAGCAGCCTGTTCCTGAGGGACTGTGTGCTGTCGAGGGACACCAGGGTGAGGAGGACAGTGTCACAGCGGTTTTCACCTCCCGCCGGTTCAGAGCAGCAGCGGTTCCTTGGCCTCCAGCACGGCCCGGGACATTCCAGGCCTTTTTCTCCTCCGACATTTTAAAAACCTATGAAGAATTCTCTGCTGCTCAGTGACCCCTTTATATACCCTGCGGACATCCCGCCCTCCACTCCCATTGGCTGATTCTGCCGCCACTCCTCATTCTCGAACTCTGATTGGTCAGAACGCGGCTGAGGGACAATCCCGCATTGTCCCCACATCGCTTTCATTTCCCCCAAAAAGCCAAAATCTCCCCAAAGCCCTTGGGCTGAGCGGAGGAACGGACAGGGTTTGGGCAGAAAACTCCCGAATCGTTGTTCCCCAGGCTGGGAAGGACAAACGGAACCCAACTGATTTGGGAGCTCCAGCAGCTCCTCTCTGCCGGCCCAGCTGAAGGCCTCGCTGGCTGCTGGAGGCTGCACGGGCAGACTGGGAGCACTGGGAGCACTGGGAAGAGGCTCTGGCTCGGCTGAAGTCCCCGGGGCAGGGGCAGCAGGGCAGGGGACACGAGGGACACAGGGATGCTTCATAAGCATTTAATAAAAAAATAATAATTTTATAAAGAATACAAGAATAACAGCAACATGGGCGCTGTACATACTGATGGGTGTCACACAACAACATCTCACACACTCCTCTGAGTTGGAAGAGACCCACAAGGATCAAGTCCAACTCCTAAGGGAATGGCACCTGTAGGTTCCAATCACAACCCTGGCATTATTTTGCACTCTGCTCCCACAAAGGTCACATTACCATGGCAGCAGATGTTTCAAATCTGTATCCACAGTGTTGTATCAATATATACAACATTCGTGTATAAATACAATGTTAGAAGAACAGGTAGTTCGGTATCCAGAGTGTTATATTAATATATGCTAATATATATAAGGTTAGTGTGTAAATACAGTTTTAGAAGAACAGGTAGTTCTGTATCCACAGTATTATATCAAGATAGACAAGGTTAGTATATAAATACAATGTTAGAGGAACATGTAATTTTGTATCCAGAGTGTTACATTAATATATGCTAATATATATAAGGTCAGTGTACAAATACAGTTTTAGAAGAACGTGTAGGTCTATACTCACAGTGTTTTATTTTCATATATATGTACAAAGCTAGTGTGTAAAAACAATGTCAGAAGAACATGTAATTCTGTATCCAGAGTGTTATATTAATATATGGTAATATATATATAAGATCAGTGTACAAATTCAGTTTTAGAAGAACGTGTAGGTCTACACTCACAGTGTTATATTTTCGTATATAGATACAAGCTTAGTGTATAAATACACTGCAAGTGCTGGATAAACGTATTTGAAATCCCTTTCCATATCAATATATATATAAAAGGTCACTGTAGAAACATGTAGTGCAAGAGAAACAGGAAGATTCCTGGAACGGCTCCAGAGGGAGACAGGAACACCCAGCCCAGGCAGCCACAGATCAGCTTCCACATCATCTCCTCTTCCTGCAGATTCATCTCCTTGAGATCAAACACTGAGGTGACTCTGCAAAGTGCACCGAGGTGACCCTGAGAGTCAGTGCAAGGCAGATGCTGCAGCTGAGGAAGGAAATCCCCGTGCTGGGGGGAAGAAGAGGCTAAGCTGTGAGTGCTCAGCACAGAGAAGGTAATTCCTCCATCCCCAGTTACAGCTCACTTTGGGCTCTGCTGCACAGACAGTGCAGGTGATCTGTGCAGGTTGTACTCCTAAACTTTCCCTCTCGCAGGAACACACACTCTCCATTGCCAAGGATCTTTAACCTGTAAGGAGGAGCAGAGAAAGAGGTTATGCTTTGTCCTCCCCAGCAGGAGAAACAGTGCTGCTCACAAGGGACAGTCCCGGCAGCCCTGTGCCCCCCAGGCCATGCCTGTGCCCCCAAGGCTCTGCCTGTGCCCCCCAGGACTCACGAGGAGCTGAAGCTGCTGCCATCCACCCACTGCAGCCGCTGGCCCTGTCTGTGCAGCCCGAGCCAGTAATCAACATTCCTGCTGAGGCGGAACAGGAACTCCTGGCAAGGAGAGAGGAGCAAACAATGGACTCCTGGCCCAGGAGCTCCCCAGGGTCCCCTTGGCCCTCCCAAACCCCCCAAACCCCTCACTCACAATTTCTCTGTCCTTCAGCACAGCCAGGGAAGCCCCGAGCTCAGAGCACCGAGCCTTAGCCTGATCCCAGGAGAGACGATGCCTCGAGAGGAAGTAGCAGATCCCGTTGTACCCAACCCAGCCATGGGGACAGGCCAGCAGCACCCGAGCTGCAGGGTTAACTGGAGTAACTGCAGTGCCTCTGTGTATTCTCCCTGCAGAGGGAAATGGAGAAGAATGTCTGAGGATTCTCCCCTCAGGCAGCAGTGAGCCAGCAGTGCCCCGAGGGGTTGGGCTGAGGCTGCTGCTCCTCCCTTACCTGACACAGCAGCCAAGGACACCCCCAGAGCCACAACCAGGGCTAGGAGCACAACCAGCACCACGATAAACTTGAGGTGGGATCTGATCCTCTGGCCTGGAGCTGGAAAGAGCAGTTCGTCGTGAGGATGGAGCTGTCCTGAGCAGGCTCAGCCCTCACATCTCCCACCCGACGCCCAGGGAACAGAGGAGGGACCCTCAGCCTGTGTGCCACTCACTGAGCTGGCAGCAGGAGAGACAAGGGATGGGGACAGACCCAGGGACAAGGGACACAGACAGGGACAGGGGACACAGACAGTGACAGGGGACACAGACAGGGACAAGGGACACAGACAGGGACAAGGGACAGCTACGGCTGAACTGCCCAGGCCCAGGCATGTCAGTCCCAGCAGAGCACCAGGTCTCTTCCAGAGCCCTGGACACAGCCACACCCTGCCAGCCCTGTGCTCCTGGACTGACACTGTCCCCTTCCTAGAGGCCACCCGTGAGGGTTCTTTTGAGTTCATTCCTGGTTGCTGAAGTGCTGTGGACTTCCAGCAGATCCTTCACACTCCAGTCACACGGGGTCGTGTGTCCCCCCAGCCCTGCTGTCACTCTGACCCCGCCCGGCTGCTCCCAGTGCTCCCAATAAAGCTTCCCAGTTGGCTCCGGTCGCGTTTCTTGTGGGGCACTGGGGAGGGACTTGGGGGGACCCCGCGGTGGGGCTGTGATTGGGGGGCAGACCTGACCCCGGGATGGATCGGGAATGGGGACCCCCGTGTGTCCCCAAGTGTCACCCCGCTCTGGGGGCCTTGGGAGGCAGCTGAACCCCGACACGGCACACAGCGAACCCCAAAAAAGGCGCTGAGACCCCCTGAGCCCCCCAGAACCTCCAAACCCCCTAGAAAAACAGCCCCGAAAAATAGCCCCGCGAAAATGAGCCAATGGGAGAAGGCGCTGAGCGATTCTGATCCAATCCGAGCTCGCGGCGCTGATGACTCTCCAGTTCCCAGGCAGACCCGCAGCGCCCAGCGCTCCCCACCCCAACCCCACCTGCGCCGCCCCCTCGCCCCCAGCGCTTCCCGCCAGCCCAATTTGGGGAGGGGGCGCCTGGGGGGCGCCCAGGCCTGGCCCGGAGCCCAGCGCTGCCCCAGCCCGACCTGCCCCGGCTCCTCCCGCGGCATGCGACGGCGTGGGGAAAAGGGGGGGAAAGGGAGGGCGCTGGGCTTGGGGGGAGGAGGAGAAGGGATGGAGGAGGAGGAGGAGGGATGAGGAAGGAGCGAGAGAAATGCCAGAGATCCGAGGAGGAGGAGGAGGCGGGAGGAGGAAGGATGAGGAGCCGCGGGAGGAGGAAGGAGGAGGAGCCGCGGGAGGAGGAAGGAGGAGAGAGGAAGAGGAGGAACAGGAAGAGGTTGGAGAGAGGAAGAGGAGGAGCAGCAGAAGCAGCGCGGAGCTCTTTGTCTGCCGCGGCCCCGGGAGCATCGGCGCCCCGCACGGCGCAGGTGAGGGGGAGGAGGAAGTCGCCCCAAATGTCTCGGGGGTCCCCGAGCGGCGTTTTTCCTTGGCGGGTGTTTGGAGCTCGCAGCTTCCGGGATTGAGCCCCAAATCTCGTTCAGGGTCGCTGGGAGGGTTTGATTGTGCGGGGGGAACGTTTGGATGTGGCGGAAGGGCAAAGCTGAGGCGGCAGTGGGGCTTTGGGGGATATTTTGGGGGCTGCAGGTGGGCACGGCCCGGTGTCGGGGTGGGAGGGGGACATGGGGCATGGGGTCCGGCCGGGAGAGCGGTGGAGGGGAAGGGCGGGAGCCCCGGAGGGGGGTGAGCGGAGAGGGGCGATGGCGGAGCTGGGGGAGCCCCGGCAGGCTGGAGAGGGGGGAGCGTGGCTAAGGGGGAAGCCTGGGATCCCTGGAAGCGAGGAGCAGAGAATGAGGGGAGAAGGGACCCCTGGGACCCCCAAAGCCCCCGGATCATCCCTAAGCGGGACCCTGGAAAATAGGGAAGCCCGGGAGCCACGGGAGCCCCATGAGTGCAGGGAAGGGAGACCCTGAGGAGGCCAAAGTGCAAAGAGCAGAGAGGGGGAAATGCTGTGAGGGTTTTGAGGTGAATGGTGGTGGTTTGGGGTTTTTATGGCCACAAACCCCTGGGAGAGTTGCAGAGCTGGAGCTGGGCAGGAGGAACCCCCAGGGCAAGGCGCTGAGCGCTTGTTTTTCCCCCAAAGCAGGATTTGTCATTGCCAAGGCGTGGCCGGATGGAGGAGGAGGAAAAGGCCCGGAGATGCAGCTGGAGCTCGGAGCTGGGGGAGAAGCCTGAGGGCAGAGAGAAGCCCCACAAGTGTGGGGAATGTGGGAAAAGCTTCAGGTGGAGATCTGATCTTATCCGGTACCAGAGGATCCACACTGGGGAAAAGCCCTATGAGTGTAGGGAGTGTGGGAAGAGCTTCACCCAGATGTCTAACCTGATGCAGCACCAGAGGATCCACACTGGGGAAAAGCCCTACGATTGCGAAGAATGTGGGAGGAGCTTCAGCAACAGCTCCTCGCTGATCAAGCACAAGAAAATCCACACTGGGGAAAAGCCCTATGGTTGTGGGAATTGTGGGAAGAGCTTCAGCCGGATGTCACACTTGATCACACACCAGATGATCCACACTGGGGAAAAGCCCTATGAGTGTGGGAAGTGTGGGAAGAGCTTCAGCCGGATGTCCATCCTGATGCAGCACCAGGTGACCCACACTGGGGAAAAGCCCTACGATTGCACAGAATGTGCGAAGAGCTTCAGCCACAGCTCCGCCCTGATCAAGCACCAGAGGATCCACACTGGGGAAAAGCCCTATGAGTGTGGGAAGTGTGGGAAAAGCTTCAGGCACAGATCTTACCTGCTGCAGCACCAGGTGATCCACACAGGGGAAAAGCCCTATGATTGCCAGGAATGTGGGAAGAGCTTCAGGAGCAACTCCAACCTGATGCAGCACAAACGGATCCACACTGGGGAGAGGCCCTATGAGTGTCCCACGTGTGGGAAGAGGTTTCAGATCAGCTCCGATCTCCTCGTCCATGAGCGCATTCACACCCAGGAGAGGCCCTTCCGCTGCCCTGACTGTGGGAAGGGCTTCAAGCGAAACTCCACCCTCATCACCCACCAGCGCATCCACACTGGGGAAAAGCCGTATGAGTGTGGAAAATGTGGGAAGAGCTTCTCAGTCATGTCTAACTTTACTCAGCACCAACGGAAGCACCAGTGAGGGAAGCCCTGCGAGTGTCCCGAGTGCAGGAAGAGCTTCATTGCTGCTCCAACTCCATCCCCAGTGGGAAGATCTGCACTGGATGATCCCCAGTGACCCCAGCTGTGCAGAGCCCTGGTGATCCGTGCTGCTGGTGATCCGTGTGGCAAAGACACCTGGCTGGTGGCTCCACACCCTCCTGGCTCCCCGTGGGCACCTGGATGAAGGCAGGGCCAGGAATGTCCATGGGAATTCCTGGGGACATCAGAAATCCCCTGGGGAGAGCGGATTTGTTGACTTTCCACCCCAGAAAATCTCACCTTTTGTGTTCAGTTATATCATCTCTTGGCATGAGGCAACACTGGATGGCCTTGGAGGTCTTTTGCAACCTCAGGGATTCCATGATTCTGATTTTCTCTCAC
This sequence comes from Lichenostomus cassidix, assembly GCF_008360975.1. Classification (NCBI taxonomy): domain Eukaryota; kingdom Metazoa; phylum Chordata; class Aves; order Passeriformes; family Meliphagidae; genus Lichenostomus; species Lichenostomus cassidix. The sequence goes on along the minus strand of NW_028147632.1, from coordinate 1,813,162 downwards.
CCAGTGGCATCTTTCACAGCCAAATGGTTCTGAATTGGGGCAAAGAGCAGGATTTTGGGTTGGAAACGTCCAAAAATGTTCTTCCCTTCCACCCAACCACATGGATCCTCAGTGGGCACAGACATGTAAATCCTTTTCTTTCGGGCTTGGTCTTGTTTTCATTTCGGCCTTTCTAAACACCTGAATTTGGGGTAAAAATGAAGATATTGAGGTGAGACATGCATCGGACACTGGGGACACAGCCATGGTGGGACGTTGGGGACACAGACAGGGAGGGGAAAGGCAGGCAGAGCTTTCCCCGTCCAAAACTGCACCCAAAAATCTCCAAATTCAGGAATTTCTCCCAGAAGAAAGCTGTCAGGAGCTTCCTGAATGGAGGGAAAGGGGCGATGGGACATTTAAAAGAGTTGAATTGGGTTTGACACCCCTGGAATTGGGTTTGGTCCTCCTGGAACTGGATTGGATTGCCTGGGAATTGGGCTGGATTGACCTGGAATTTGGTTTGATCCACCTGGAACTGGATTTGGTTTACCTGGAATGGGGTTTTCTCGACCTGGAATTGGGTTTGACCCCCCTGGAATTTGTTTTGACTCACCTGGAGCTGGGTTGGATCAATCTGGAATTCACTTTGATTTACCTGGAATTGGGTTGGATTTACATTGGATTTACCCGTAACGATTTTGTTGTTTGGGCTGATTATACTCGGGCTGTGCTCCAAAAACAAAAGGAAACACTGGTAATTCTGGCTCTGGGCTTGGCAGGTCCCAGGGATCTTTTGAATTATTCACTTCTGAGAGCCAAAATCTTTCCCAAGGTGTTCCACCACAATTCCCAGTGGCTCAGGGAGGAGTCACTGCCAATTTTGCTGAACAGATCAGTGATGTGAGCCAAGGATGGCCCAGCTGCTAGTGAGGAGTCACAGCCATGGAGCTGCTAAATCAGGATCCCAAAATTCACTGTGGGACAGAGCCTGAGCTCTGTGGGACACACGTGGGACAGAAGGGTTTGGGACACCAGAGGAGCCACTGACTGAGCTCAGTCCTGTTGTACAGTGGGACAGGAAATTACCTTTGAAATTCAAAATCCTGCTGTGCTTCTGTTGGGCTCCAAAATCAGAAACACTCCAAACAATCACAAGAAGTTTATTCTAGCCAGGCTATGTTTAAAGGCAAGCCTGACTGAGAACCCAGATTGGAAACAACACAGAAAGAAGTAACTTTTTTTTGTCAACAGAAGATGCATTGCAGGATTTGCACTGACCACCCTGAATGAGGTTATTTAATCTAATGCTCTGCTCTGCCATGAGTTGTTTCAGCACAGAAGGACTAAATGGTTGCTTTAACATGGACATGGCAACTGAGGGACAGAAAAGTAAAGATCTGCAGGGATTGTAAGTGTGGTTTGCCTTAGTGCACTCTGAGCAGAGAGAGCTTTGTTATCAGCAGAGTTCATGTTGATCTAAGACTACAGGAAGAGCAAAACCAGCTGAAGTTTCCGTTCTGCACTGCAGAGCACAGCAGAGAGCCAAACAGGATGAAAATGATGAAATTACTTGGCTCCCAGTGCCAAAAACAGCTGCAGAGAGGAGGAGCACACATTTTTGTTTCACAGATCACTCTGCCAGTTATTAAACCACCATTCCACATGGTGCCAGAGATTGTCAGTGAACTGTGAAAAGTGTTAAATTCCAGACAGGTTCTGAGACAGGGATTTGCTCCAAAATGAAGAAGGAATAACTTTGTATCTGCAATTGGATACATTTTTAAAAAAATTGGTTTCGGGTATATTGTAATCCACATCGGGCAGGTTTTAAGTGATGTTAGATACATTGTAATTGAAGATGGTTATATTGTAATTGAACTTGAATACACTGTGATTGCAACATCTGTCTGCTCTGGGTGTGTCATCATCCCACGGCAGAGTCCCTGTGACACTTTGGGCTGGGACTGCTCCAAAAAGACACAGAATCACACAAAAAGCGGAGACTTGATCAAGAACAGACAATAGGAACTTTCAGTTCCCCTAAAGGTGCTGGATAGAGCTTAAAGATTAGCGAGCAGAGAGATAAAAGGGGATAAAGGTGTGCAAACAGGATGATAAACATAGATGAAATCAGGGCAGGAACAGAGAAAGAGAATTACAGTGAGGTTGGGCAAGTTATGCAACGAGAAGCAATTTCGAGGAAAGCTGAGCTTTCCTCCAAACATCAGTGAGTGCAATCACCAGAAACTCCTTTAGATGTCCCTCCAGGACCACAAAAGGACTCTGAGCAGGAGGTGGATGGATGGAAAGGAGCACGAGGAAAGGTTTATGAATTAGCCAGGAAGTGTTTAGTAATGAATATGTCTGATCCGCGTGGAACAAATACCCCATTCGGAAGTTTTACCCCACACACTAGATTAAAGAAGAGATCCTCGGGGTTCGTTCAGCACTGATAAAGAATGGCTGCTTTCAAATGCTTCAAATTAGAAGCATTGCTAGAAAGCTCATTTTCTGGCTGATTTTGGTAACCCCCTCAGGCTTCAGGGGAATCGCTGTCCTGCTCCAGCCTGGGGTCTCTCCCAGGGGACACAACCCCTCAGAAAAGGCTGCTCAGGCGAGGATCCCCACAGGCCCAAAAATCCCGAGGTTCTGCGGGGACTTCCCACGGCCTCTCTCACGCATCTCCTGCTCCACCCTCTGGGCTCCTGCCGGGGCTGCAGGGAGCTCTCTGCTCCATCCCGGACTCACCCACAGCGGTTCCCTGGCCTCCTGCCCGGCCCGGGACTTTCCGGAGCCATTGCGAACAGACATTTGGAAGGAAGATCCGCGGAGCGCCGCTTCCCTCAGGGAAACTCCGCCTACCGTGCAAAGCCCGCCCCTCGCTCCCATTGGCTGATTTTCCCGCCTGAAGCCCGCCCCTAGAGCTCATTGGCTGATTCGCCTATTCGAAAGCCCGCCCTAGCTTCGATTGGCCAAATCTCCCGCCACTCCTCGTTCTCGAGCTCTGATTGGTCAGAGATGCTCTGAGGGACGATCTCCCTCAGCCCCACATCGCTTTCATTTCCCCCAAAAAGCCAAAATCTCCCCAAAGCCCTTGGGCTGAGCGGAGGAACGGACAGCGTTTGGGCAGAAAACTCCCAAATCGTTGTTCCCCAGGCTGGGAAGGACAAACGGAACCCAACTGATTTGGGAGCTCCAGCAGCTCCTCTCTGCCGGCCCAGCTGAAGGCCTCGCTGGCTGCTGGAGGCTGCACGGGCAGACTGGGAGCACTGGGAGCTGGGAGCTCTGTGTCGGGGTTTGACTTTGGCTAAACTCCAGCTCTCTTGGGCTACAGACATGCCGGAGAGGGGAAAGGAAAACCAAAAAAACTGTAAAAACACACACTAATGTCATGAGTTCAGTGAGATAGGTCGCTGGTAGGAGGACGCACGGAAGGAAAGGCAGACAGGCTCTAAACTTAAAGCACCTCCTCCCCACCTTCTCCACTCACCTTGGTGTCTCCATGCTCTTCTCCCTTCACATATTTTCACCTCCTCCTCCTCCTCTAGCTACAAAGAAGTGCATGTCAACTTTTGTTTGATTTTTTCTTAAATATGTTTTCACAGAGGCGAAACTAGAACCTCTAATTGACCCAACCCCGGCAAGCAGCATGTCCATCACTTTCAGAGCCATCAGAGATTGACTCTGCTGGACTTGAAAATAACGTCCAGAACTTTCACTCAGGACACACACAGGAGCAGTCTTTGTGCCACTCCCCACATCTCAGACACTTCTTCAGGCTTACTACACCAGCTACTGAGGGGTTTGAATTTCTCTTAGATGTTAAAGATACCTTGCTGATGTTCTGGGCGAATCAAAAGCACTGCAGTCCTCAAGTGTCACCCCGCTCTGGGGGCCTTGGGAGGCAGCTGAACCCCGACACGGCACACAGCGAACCCCAAAAAAGGCGCTGAGACCCCCTGAGCCCCCCAGAACCTCCAAACCCCATAGAAAGACAGCCCCGAAAAATAGCCCCGCGAAAATGAGCCAATGGGAGAAGGCGCTGAGCGATTCTGATCCAATCCGAGCTCGCGGCGCTGATGACTCTCCAGTTCCCAGGCAGACCCGCAGCGCCCAGCGCTCCCCACCCCAACCCCACCTGCGCCCCCCCCTCGCCCCCAGCGCTTCCCGCCAGCCCAATTTGGGGAGGGGGCGCGTGGGGGGCGCCCAGGCCTGGCCCGGAGCCCAGCGCTGCCCCAGCCCGACCTGCCCCGGCTCCATCCCGGCTCCTCCCGCGGCATGCGACGGCGTGAGGAAAAGGGGGGGAAAGGGTGGGCGCTGGGCTTGGGGGGAGGAGGAGAAGGGATGGAGGAGGAGGAGGAGGGATGAGGAAGGAGCGGCAGAAAGGCCGGAGATCCGAGCAGGAGGAGGCGGGAGGAGGAAGGAGGAGGAGCCGCGGGAGGAGGAAGGAGGAGAGAGGAAGAGGAGGAACAGGAAGAGGTTGGAGAGAGGAAGAGGAGGAGCAGCAGAAGCAGCGCGCAGCTCTTTGTCTGTCGCGGCCCCGGGAGCATCGGCGCCCCGCACGCCGCAGGTGAGGGGGAGGAGGAAGTCGCCCCAAATGTCTCGGGGGTCCCCGAGCGTCGTTTTTTCTGGGCGGGTGTTTGGAGCTCGCAGCTTGCGGGATTGAGCCCCAAATCTCGTTCAGGGTCGCTGGGAGGGTTTGATTGTGCGGGGGGAACGTTTGGATGTGGCGGAAGGGCAAAGCTGAGGCGGCAGTGGGGCTTTGGGGGATATTTTGGGGGCTGCAGGTGGGCACGGCCCGGTGTCGGGGTGGGAGGGGGACATGGGGCATGGGGTCCGGCCGGGAGAGCGGTGGAGGGGAAGGGCGGGAGCCCCGGAGTGGGGTGAGCGGAGAGGGGCGATGGCGGAGCTGGGGGAGCCCCGGCAGGCTGGAGAGGGGGGAGCGTGGCTAAGGGGGAAGCCTGGGATCCCTGGAAGCGCGGAGCAGAGAATGAGGGGAGAAGGGACCCCTGGGAGCCCCAAAGCCCCCGGATCATCCCTAAGCGGGACCCTGGAAAATAGGGAAGCCCGGGAGCCACGGGAGCCCCATGAGTGCAGGGAAGGGAGACCCTGAGGAGGCCAAAGTGCAAAGAGCAGAGAGGGGGAAATGCTGTGAGGGTTTTGAGGTGAATGGTGGTGGTTTGGGGTTTTTATGGCCACAAACCCCTGGGAGAGTTGCAGAGCTGGAGCTGGGCAGGAGGAACCCCCAGGGCAAGGCGCTGAGCCCTTGTTTTTCCCCCAAAGCAGGATTTGTCATTGCCAAGGCGTGGCCAGATGGAGGAGGAGGAAAAGGCCCGGAGATGCAGCCGGAGCTCGGAGCTGGGGGAGAAGCCTGAGGGCAGAGAAAAGCCCCACAAGTGTGGGGAATGTGGGAAAAGCTTCAGGCGGAGATCTGAGCTGATCGTGCACCAGAGGATCCACACTGGGGAAAAGCCCTATGAGTGTGGGAAGTGTGGGAAGAGCTTCAGCCAGATGTCCACCCTGATGCGGCATCAGGTGACCCACACTGGGGAAAAGCCCTACGATTGCACAGAATGTGGGAAGAGCTTCAGCCAGAGCTCCACCACACAAACCACAAAAACCCACAAAAAACGACAGCTCCACCCTGATCCAGCACAAGAAGATCCATACTGGGCAGAGGCCCTGTGAGTGTGGGACGTGTGGGAAGAGGTTTCACACCAGCTCCCATCTCCTCCGCCATGAGCGCATTCACACCCAGGAGAGGCCCTTCCGCTGCCCTGACTGTGGGAAGGGCTTCAACCAAAACTCCACCCTCATCACCCACCGTCGCATCCACACTGGGGAAAAGCCCTATGAGTGTGGGGAGTGTGGGAAGAGCTTCAGCTGCATGTCCACCCTGATGCGGCACCAGGTGACCCACACTGGGGAAAAGCCCTACGATTGTGCAGTATGTGGGAAGAGCTTCAGCCAGAGCTCTGCCCTGATCAAGCACAAGAAGATCCACACTGGGGAGAGGCCCTATGAGTGTCCCAAGTGTGGGAAGAGGTTTCAGACCAGCTCCAGTCTCCTCCTCCATGAGCGCATTCACACCCAGGAGAGGCCCTTCCGCTGCCCTGACTGTGGGAAGGGCTTCAACCGAAATGACTCTCTCATCACCCACCGGCGCATCCACACTGGGGAAAAGCCCTATGAGTGTGGGGAGTGTGGGAAGAGTTTCTCACAGAGCTCTAACTTGACTCAGCACCAACGGAGGCACCAGTGAGGGAAGCCCTGCGAGTGTCTCGAGTGCAGGAAGAGCTTCATTGCTGCTCCATCTCCATCCCTAGTGGGAAGATCTGTACTGGATGATCCCCAGTGATCCCCGTTGGGCAGAATCCTGGTGACCCCCATTCCAGGTGATCCCCGTCGGGTGAGGGGAAGGTGTTTTAAATGGTCAAATTTTTACTTCTTCTCCTGCTCTGAGTTTGTTAGCAATAAATTCAATTCACATAACCAATTCCGAGCCTGTTTTGTGCACAAAGGTGTTGGATGAGGGATCTCTTAGCCAGGTCCTTCTATCAGCTCAGGAAGCCTTGGTTCAATTTTCTCTCCCCACGGCGGCTGTGCAGGGCAGTGAGAGAGCAGCTCTGCTGGGTGCCTGGCATGGGGCCAGCGTCACCCCACTGCAATGTGCCATGGCCTCGTGTGGCCCTGTGCTCTGGAGCCAGCGCTGCTGTTGCTTTTTCCTTGCTGATGATTTTCTCTTTTGCATCAAAGGCTTGTGAAGTGCCCCCGCTGTCCCTGGCGTCCCCTGGGCGCCGGCAGCCGCGTCCCTTGGCCTGCTCCCCCTGGGCCGTTGCAGGGCGGCTGGCGGAGGCTGGGAGCTGCCGTGGGGGCCGTGGGGCTGCCCTGGGGGCTGCGTGCCGAGGCGGGGCCGGGAGGTGCGGAGAACTTGGTCGCTGTTTGCAGAGCAATGGCGCCTTGGGCCCGGGCCCGTTGCAGGGCTGTTCCTCATGTGCGGCTTTGGCCTCGGCCAGCCCGGGGGGCAGTGAGAGCGCGGGGCTTGGGCTGTGCGCTGTGCAGAGCCTGCGCCTCGCTGCCCTTGGCTGGCTGTGCTGTCACTCGGGATTGTCCCAGCGCCATTGCTGCTCGGTGCCAGCGAGCAGGGACAAGGCCGGCGCCGGTGTCGCCCCCAGGCAGGCAGGCAGGCAGGCAGGGCTTTAGTGGGGCAGCAGCGGCGCCATGGTGGGAGCGTGTGTGCGGCCCGGGAGCGGCGGCAGCGGGCAGAGCCCGGGAGCGGCGGCGGCGGAGCTCGGAGAGGCTGTCCCAGCGCAGGTGGGAGCCGCGCTGCCTTGTGCCGGGGCTCGGGGCTCGCTGCGGGCGGATGGAGGGGATGCAGGGGGCGGCAGGGGGGCTGTGGCGGCTTCCTTCTCCCCTCTCCCTCCCTCCCTCCCTCGCTGGCTGTGGCGCCGTGTTGCCGCTGGCCTGAGGCCGCTGAGGGAGCGGCTGCCCGCGGTCTCCTTGCCGCTGCTGCCTCGGCAGGAGGCGGTGCCGGAGCAGCGCTGGCTCGTCCCGCTCGCTGTCGGTAGCACAGAGGTGTCTCTCCTGTCCCCGGGTCGCTGCGCTGCGGTCACCGCCGAGCTCCGCCGCCTCCGAGCTCCGCCGCCTCACGGCGCTCCGGCCGCTGCCGCTCCCGAGCCCTCACTGACCCTCCGGCAATGGCGGTACTGGGGCGGCACCAAGGGCGGTGCTTCTCCCCAATCTGATTAATCACCGCTCCAGAATTACGAGTGACGGCACTATCACCCAATGGGAGTGAGGTGGGAGAGCTCTGCACACGCACAGAATCGCCCCGGTCGCTCCAGGCACAGTCCCGGGGTTGTGTCCGAAATTCGCTTTTCGGCTTCTCAGCCCTGCAGTGTCCCAGCCCGGGCAGGAGGACAAAGAATCGCTGCTGCCCTCAACCGGCGGGAGCTCGGTGTGACCTGGAGCTGCAGGTCCAGCTCGGTGTGAGCTGTGGGTGAGGCCGGGATGGAGCAGGGACTCCCCTGCAGCCCCGGCAGGAGCCCAGGCCGGAGCAGGGGATGCCCGAGAGAGACCCTGAGCCATGGGAAGCTGCTGCAGAGCCATGGAAGTGGCTGCTGGCGGGACTTGTGGGGGATCCCTGCTGGAGCAGCCTGTTCCTGAGGGACTGTGTGCTGTCGAGGGACACCAGGGTGAGGAGGACAGTGTCACAGCGGTTTTCACCTCCCGCCGGTTCAGAGCAGCAGCGGTTCCTTGGCCTCCAGCACGGCCCGGGACATTCCAGGCCTTTTTCTCCTCCGACATTTTAAAAACATATGAAGAATTCTCTGCTGCTCAGTGACCCTTTATATACCCTGCGGACATCCCGCCCTCCACTCCCATTGGCTGATTCTGCCGCCATTCCTCGTTCTCGAACTCTGATTGGCCAGAACACAGCTGAGGGACAATCCCGCCTTGTCCCCACATCGCTTTGATTTCCAACAAAAAGCCAAAATCTCCCCAAACCCCTTGGGCTGAGCGGAGGAACGGACAGGGTTTGGGCAGAAAACTCCCGAATCGTTGTTCCCCAGGCTGGGAAGGACAAACGGAACCCAACTGATTTGGGAGCTCCAGCAGCTCCTCTCTGCCGGCCCAGCTGAAGGCCTCGCTGGCTGCTGGAGGCTGCACGGGCAGACTGGGAGCACTGGGAGCACTGGGAAGAGGCTCTGGCTCGGCTGAAGTCCCCGGGGCAGGGGCAGCAGGGCAGGGGACACGAGGGACACAGGGATGCTTCATAAGCATTTAATAAAAAAATAATAATTTTATAAAGAATACAAGAATAACAGCAACATGGGCGCTGTACATACTGATGGGTGTCACACAACAACATCTCACACACTCCTCTGAGTTGGAAGAGACCCACAAGGATCAAGTCCAACTCCTAAGGGAATGGCACCTGTAGGTTCCAATCACAACCCTGGCATCATTTTGCACTCTGCTCCCACAAAGGTCACATTACCATGGCAGCAGATGTTTCAAATCTGTATCCACAGTGTTGTATCAATATATACAACATTCGTGTATAAATACAATGTTAGAAGAACAGGTAGTTCGGTATCCAGAGTGTTATATTAATATATGCTAATATATATAAGGTTAGTGTGTAAATACAGTTTTAGAAGAACAGGTAGTTCTGTATCCACAGTATTATATCAAGATAGACAAGGTTAGTATATAAATACAATGTTAGAGGAACATGTAATTCTGTATCCAGAGTGTTATATTAATATATGCTGATATATATAAGGTCAGTGTACAAATACAGTTTTAGAAGAACGTGTAGGTCTATACTCACAGTGTTATATTTTCATATATATGTACAAAGCTAGTGTGTAAAAACAATGTCAGAAGAACATGTAATTCTGTATCCAGAGTGTTATATTAATATATGGTAATATATATATAAGATCAGTGTACAAATTCAGTTTTAGAAGAACATGTAGGTCTACACTCACAGTGTTATATTTTCGTATATAGATACAAGCTTAGTGTATAAATACACTGCAAGTGCTGGAAAAACGTATTTGAAATCCCTTTCCATATCAATATATATATAAAAGGTCACTGTAGAAACATGTAGTGCAAGAGAAACAGGAAGATTCCTGGAACGGCTCCAGAGGGAGACAGGAACACCCAGCCCAGGCAGCCACAGATCAGCTTCCACATCATCTCCTCTTCCTGCAGATTCATCTCCTTGAGATCAAACACTGAGGTGACTCTGCAAAGTGCACCGAGGTGACCCTGAGAGTCAGTGCAAGGCAGATGCTGCAGCTGAGGAAGGAAATCTCCGTGCTGGGGGGAAGAAGAGGCTAAGCTGTGAGTGCTCAGCACAGAGAAGGTAATTCCTCCCTCCCCAGTTACAGCTCAGTTTGGGCTCTGCTGCACAGACAGTGCAGGTGATCTGAGCAGGTTGTACTCCTAAACTTTCCCTCTCGCAGGAACACACACTCTCCATTGCCAAGGATCTTTAACCCGTAAGGAGGAGCAGAGAAAGAGGTTGTGCTTTGTCCTCCCCAGCAGGAGAAACAGTGCTGCTCACAAGGGACAGTCCCGGCAGCCCTGTGCCCCCCAGGCCATGCCTGTGCCCCCAGGCCCTGCCTGTGCCCCCCAGGACTCACGAGGAGCTGAAGCTGCTGCCATCCACCCACTGCAGCCGCTGGCCCTGTCTGTGCAGCCCGAGCCAGTAATCAACATTCCTGCTGAGGCGGAACAGGAACTCCTGGCAAGGAGAGAGGAGCAAACAATGGACTCCTAGCCCAGGAGCACCCCAGGGTCCCCTTCGCCTTCCCAAACCCCCCAAACCCCTCACTCACCATTTCCTTGTCAGTGAGCACAGCCAGGGAAGCCTCGAGCTCGGAGCACCGAGCCTTAGCCTGATCCCAGGAGAGACGATGCCTCGAGAGGAAGTAGCAGATCCCGTTGTACCCAACCCAGCCATGGGGACAGGCCAGCAGCACCCGAGCTGCAGGGTTAACTGGTGTAACTGGAGTCTCTCTGTGTATTCTCCCTGCAGAGGGAAATGGAGAAGAATGTTTGAGGATTCTCCCCTCAGGCAGCAGTGAGCCAGCAGTGCCCCGAGGGGTTGGGCTGAGGCTGCTGCTCCTCCCTTACCTGACACAGCAGCCAAGGACACCCCCAGAGCCACAACCAGGGCTAGGAGCACAACCAGCACCACGATAAACTTGAGGTGGGATCTGATCCTCTGGCCTGGAGCTGGAAAGAGCAGTTCGTCATGAGGATGGAGCTGTCCTGAGCAGGCTCAGCCCTCACATCTCCCACCCGACGCCCAGGGAACAGAGGAGGGACCCTCAGCCTGTGTGCCACTCACTGAGCTGGCAGCAGGAGAGACAAGGGATGGGGACAGAGCCAGGGACAAGGGACACAGACAGGGACAGGGGACACAGACAGGGACAGGGGACACAGACAGGGACAGGGGACAGATACGGCTGAACTGCCCAGGCCCAGGCATGTCAGTCCCAGCAGAGCACCACGTCCCTTCCAGAGCCCTGGACACAGCCACACCCTGCCAGCCCTGTGCTCCTGGACTGACACTGTCCCCTTCCTGGAGGCCACCCGTGAGGGTTCTTTTGAGTTCATTCCTGGTTGCTGAAGTGCTGTGGACTTCCAGCAGATCCTTCACACTCCAGTCACACGGGGTCGTGTGTCCCCCCAGCCCTGCTGTCACTCTGACCCCGCCCGGCTGCTCCCAGTGCTCCCAATAAAGCTTCCCAGTTGGCTCCGGTCGCGTTTCTTGGGGGGCACTGGGGAGGGACTTGGGGGGACCCCGCGGTGGGGCTGCGATTGGGGGGCAGACCTGACCCCGGGATGGATCGGGAATGGGGACCCCCGTGTGTCCCCAAGTGTCACCCCGCTCTGGGGGCCTTGGGAGGCAGCTGAACCCCGACACGGCTCCCAGCGAACCCCAAAAAAGGCGCTGAGACCCCCTGAGCCCCCCAGAACCTCCAAACCCCATAGAAAAACAGCCCCGAAAAATAGCCCCGCGAAAATGAGCCAATGGGAGAAGGCGCTGAGCGATTCTGATCCACTCCGAGCTCGCGGCGCTGATGACTCTCCAGTTCCCAGGCAGACCCGCAGCGCCCAGCGCTCCCCACCCCAACCCCACCTGCGCCCCCCCCTCGCCCCCAGCGCTTCCCGCCAGCCCAATTTGGGGAGGGGGCGCGTGGGGGGCGCCCAGGCCTGGCCCGGAGCCCAGCGCTGCCCCAGCCCGACCTGCCCCGGCTCCATCCCGGCTCCTCCCGCGGCATGCGACGGCGTGGGGAAAAGGGGGGGAAAGGGTGGGCGCTGGGCTTGGGGGGAGGAGGAGAAGGGATGGAGGAGGAGGAGGAGGGATGAGGAAGGAGCGGAAGAAAGGCCGGAGATCCGAGCAGGAGGAGGAGGGAGGAGGAAGGAGGAGGAGCCGCGGGAGAAGGAAGGAGAAGAGAGGAAGAGGAGGAGCAGGAAGAGAGGTGAGAGGAAGAGGAGCAGCAGGAAGAGGTTGGAGAGAGGAAGAGGAGGAGCAGCAGAAGCAGCGCGGAGCTCTTTGTCTGCCGCGGCCCCGGGAGCATCGGCGCCCCGCACGGCGCAGGTGAGGGGGAGGAGGAAGTCGCCCCAAATGTCTCGGGGGTCCCCGAGCGGCGTTTTTTCTGGGCGGGTGTTTGGAGCTCGCAGCTTCCGGGATTGAGCCCCAAATCTCGTTCAGGGTCGCTGGGAGGGTTTGATTGTGCGGGGGGAACGTTTGGATGTGGCGGAAGGGCAAAGCTGAGGCGGCAGTGGGGCTTTGGGGGATATTTTGGGGGCTGCAGGTGGGCACGGCCCGGTGTCGGGGTGGGAGGGGGACATGGGGCATGGGGTCCGGCCGGGAGAGCGGTGGAGGGGAAGGGCGGGAGCCCCGGAGTGGGGTGAGCGGAGAGGGGCGATGGCGGAGCTGGGGGAGCCCCGGCAGGCTGGAGAGGGGGGAGCGTGGCTAAGGGGGAAGCCTGGGATCCCTGGAAGCACGGAGCAGAGAATGAGGGGAGAAGGGACCCCTGAGACCCCCAAAGCCCCCGGATCATCCCTAAGCGGGACCCTGGAAAATAGGGAAGCCCGGGAGCCACGGGAGCTGCATGAGTGCAGGGAAGGGAGAGCCTGAGGAGGCCAAAGTGCAAAGAGCAGAGAGGGGGAAATGCTGTGAGGGTTTTGAGGTGAATGGTGGTGGTTTGGGGTTTTTATGGACACAAACCCCTGGGAGAGTTGCAGAGCAGGAGCTGGGCAGGAGGAACCCCCAGGGCAAGGCGCTGAGCCCTTGTTTTTGCCCCAAAGCAGGATTTGTCATTGCCAAGGCGTGGCCGGATGGAGGAGGAGGAAAAGGCCCGGAGATGCAGCTGGAGCTCGGAGCTGAGGGAGAAGCCTGAGGGCAGAGAGAAGCCCCACAAGTGTGGGGAATGTGGGAAAAGCTTCAGGCGGAGATCTGAGCTGATCCGGCACCAGAGGATCCACACTGGGGAAAAGCCCTATGAGTGTGGGGAGTGTAGGAAGAGCTTCAGCCTGATGTCTAACCTGATGCAGCACCAGAGGATACACTCAGGGGAAAAACCCTACGAGTGTGGGGAGTGTGGGAAGAGCTTCAGCCAGATGTCTAACCTGATGCAGCACCAGGTGATCCACACTGGGGAAAAGCCCTACGATTGTGCAGAATGTGGGAAGAGCTTCAGCCAGAGCTCCACCCTGATCCAGCACAAGAAGATCCATACTGGGGAGAGGCCCTATGAGTGTAGGAAGTGTGGGAAGAGGTTCCAGACCAGCTCCCATCTCCTCCGCCATGAGCGCATTCACACCCAGGAGAGGCCCTTCCGCTGCCCTGACTGTGGGAAGGGCTTCAAGCAAAACTCCACCCTCATCAGGCACCGGCGCATCCACACTGGGGAAAAGCCCTACGAGTGTGGGAAGTGTGGGAAGAGCTTTAGCACGATGTCCACCCTGATGCGGCACCAGGTGATCCACACTGGGGAAAAGCCCTACGATTGTGCAGTATGTGGGAAGAGCTTCAGCCACAGCTCTGCCCTGATCAAGCACAAGAAGATCCACACTGGGGAGAGGCCCTATGAGTATCCCAAGTTGGGAAGAGGTTTCAGACCAGCTCCAATCTCCTCGTCCATGAGCGCATTCACACCCAGGAGAGGCCCTTCCGCTGCCCTGACTGTGGGAAGGGCTTCAACCGAAATGACTCTCTCATCACCCACCGGCGCATCCACACTGGGGAAAAGCTCTACGAGTGTGGGGAGTGTGGGAAGAGCTTCTCACAGAGCTCTAACTTGACTCAGCACCAACGGAGGCACCAGTGAGGGAAGCCCTGTGAGTGTCCCGAGTGCAGGAAGAGCTTCATTGCTGCTCCAACTCCATCCCCAGTGGGAAGATATGCACTGGATGATCCTCAGTGATCCCCGTTGGGCAGAATCTTGGTGACCCCCATTCCAGGTGATCCCTGTCGGGTGGGGAAAGGTGTTTTAAATGGTCAAATTTTACTTCTTCTCCTATTCTGAGTTTGTTAGCAATAAATTCAATTCACATACCCGGTTCCGAGCCTGTTTTGTGCACAAAGGTGTTGGATGAGGGATCTCTTAGCCAGGTCCTTCTTTCAACTCAGGAAGCCTTGGTTCAATTTTCTCTCCCCATGGCGGCTGTGCAGGGCAGTGAGAGAGCAGCTCTGCTGGGTGCCTGGCATGGGGCCAGCGTCACCCCACTGCAATGTGCCATGGCCTCGTGTGGCCCTGTGCTCTGGAGCCAGCGCTGCTGTTGCTTTTTCCTTGCTGATGGTTTTCTCTTTTGCAGGAAAGGCTTGTGAAGTGCCCCCGCTGTCCCTGGCGTCCCCTGGGCGCCGGCAGCCGCGTCCCTTGGCCTGCTCCCCCTGGGCCGTTGCAGGGCGGCTGGCGGAGGCTGGGAGCTGCCGTGGGGGCCGTGGGGCTGCCCCGGGGGCTGCGTGCCGAGGCGGGGCCGGGAGGTGCGGAGAACTTGGTCGCTGTTTGCAGAGCAATGGCGCCTTGGGCCCGGGCCCGTTGCAGGGCTGTTCCTCATGTGCGGCTTTGGCCTCGGCCAGCCCGGGGGGCGCGGGGCTTGGGCTGTGCGCTGTGCAGAGCCCGCGCCTCGCTGCCCTTGGCTGGCTGTGCTGTCACTCGGGATTGTCGCAGCGCCATTGCTGCTCGGTGCGAGCGAGCGGGGACAAGGCCGGCGCCGGTGTCGCCCCCAGGCAGGCAGGCAGGCAGGCAGGGCTTTAGTGGGGCAGCAGCGGCGCCATGGTGGGAGCGTGTGTGCGGCCCGGGAGCGGCGGCAGCGGGCGGAGCCCGGGGAGGCGGCGGCGGAGCTCGGAGAGGCTGTCCCAGCGCAGGTGGGAGCCGCGCTGCCTTGTGCCGGGGCTCGGGGCTCGCTGCGGGCGGATGGAGGGGATGCAGGGGGCGGCAGGGGGGCTGTGGCGGCTTCCTTCTCCCGTCTCTCCCTCCCTCCCTCCCTCCCTGGCTGTGGCGCCGTGTTGCCGCTGGCCTGAGGCCGCTGAGGGAGCGGCTGCCCGCGGTCTCCTTGCCGCTGCTGCCTCGGCAGGAGGCGGTGCCGGAGCAGCGCTGGCTCGTCCCGCTCGCTGTCGGTAGCACAGAGGTGGCTGCGCTGTCGGCGGCAGTGTGCGGGAAAATCCGCGTGGCCAGAGGTTTGTGTGGCCGCAGGAGACAGAGGAGTCGTGTGAAAGTGACTTTAGGGATGGACAGAGGGAGAGGCCGTGGGGCATTTGCCATGGGGCTGTAAAACGCAGCCTCCTTTCTATGCTCGTTTCCCCGGCTGCGTTTCATTGTCCCTTTGCCCTCTTGTCACCGTACTTGCAGGAAAAACAAAAACCTTTCAACAAGATTTTTAATGTTAGAGAGTCAAGGCGTTACTTTATTATCTGAGCAGGATGTTGTTCTGGCCAGGATGTACCACGGGAATCACCCCATATACACAGATCCCGGGTTTCTAGAGAGAATCGTTCTATGGCACATAAGTTTTGGAAGATGTTTTAGGTATTTTTTACAGTCAAAACTCATAGCAGGGTTTTTGGTCATTCTTAATTGGTTCCATGTTGTTCATTTTCTAATCTATGGTTTCGTATTGGATCCAGATTGCTTCTCTTCTGATATTAATTAGGTTTTCCTTCTTATCTCTCTTTAGCCAGACAAGGTGTCTCCAAACAGCCAGGGGTGAGGTTTGGAGCTGATGTTCGTTAATGGCTGCTGATGGCCTTTTGTCTTTTGGGCTCCTCCTAGTCTGTAGTTATGTTGAGCTCATCAGACCTCACAGGGCAGAAAAATGTCTTGGAAAAAAATCTTAAAATTCCTTTTCCCTGGGTAAAAAACCAAACAAACAAACCCCTTGACAAAATTTATAGGAAATATTTAAACTGGTATATTTTCCAACACACTGTCTGAGGTACTTGGAAGGTACAGACTTCCCGATCCGCCCACTGTCTGTGTCCCTTAATATGCACCCCTAGTTTGTGTGACATTCGGTATTCGTGGCTCTGGGAAGTGTTTGTTCTGCTTGTGGAAGTTCAGGAATGGAGCAGGAGCTTGGCTGAGCAGCAGTCTGTACTGAAGCACGGAATTGACTCCACAACTCAGATAGTTATGAAGTAGGTATGTGTTTATTCCAGCTGGGGTGCATGGGGGGTAGCCCCCCAAAGGCATGCACACCCTCAGCAACACTTCAGGAGGTTTACATCAGGTTACAGGTTACTTATGCATAAAGTTAGACAAAGCCCCTATACATATTAATTACCTATCCCTGCTTCATATTATAATGAGTTCAAAGTTCATCTAAATATGCTCGCGCAAGCGCTGTGTCTCAGATTAATTATGGGCAAGGGTCCCAAATGGTTAATGACGAGGTAATCAATAGTCTTCCTCAAAATGAACTCTTCACCTTGCTCCCTTGCGCATGCTTCCTTGGTTCTTGGTCCAAGTCCAAGCCTGAGAACCAACTCGTACCAGTCCTGGGGTCCAAGGGCAGGATGGTCGGATACACTCAGTGGTTTTTCTCAATTATTTGGCTCTCTTCTCTCTATCCTCCCCAATACTAGGTAGGCAGAAAATCATTAAGCAAATAATAAATCGTCTCCAGCAGGCAAATCTTTGTAATTCATTATCCAATCCCTGGCCTTCTAAATCAGTTCAAAAGTTATTATTATCGAACTTCCAGCTCTTTTAAATTAATAATTTCTATTTTACCCTAACTCAGAAGGCCTTCCTTCACTTGTGCCTCTTCTGGTGTCGGGTCAAGGCAGACCTCTGTGAGAAGCTCTTCCCACACTCGGGACACTCGTAGGACTTTTCCCCAGTGTGGATCACCTGGTGCCGCATCAGGGTGGACATCTCCCTGAAGCTCTTCCCACACTTCCCACACTCGTAGGGCTTTTCCCCAGTGTGGATGCGCCGGTGGGTGATGAGGTGGGAGTTTCGGTTGAAGCCCTTCCCACAGTCAGGGCAGCGGAAGGGCCTCTCCTGGGTGTGAATGCGCTCATGGAGGAGGAGATGGGAGCTGGTCTGAAACCTCATCCCACACTTGGGACACCCATAGGGCCTCTCCCCAGTGTGGATCTTCTTGTGCTGGATCAGGTTGGAGCTGTGGTTGAAGCTCTTCCCACATTCTGTGCAATCGTAGGGCTTTTCCCCAGTGTGGATCACCTGGTGCCGCATCAGGTTGGACATCCGGCTGAAGCTCTTCCCACACTTCCCACACTCGTAGGGCTTTTCTCCTGAGTGGATTTTCTTGTGCTTGATCAGCAAGGAGCTGTCGCTGAAGCTCTTCCCACATTCTTCGCAATCATAGGGTTTTTCCCCAGAGTGGATCACCTGGTGCCGCATCAGGTTGGACATCTGGCTGAAGCTCTTCCCACACTCCCCACACTCATAGGGCTTTTCCCCAGTGTGGATCCTCTGGTGCCGGATCAGCTGACATCTCCACCTGAAGCTTTTCCCACATTCCCCACACTTGTGGGGCTTCTCTCTGCCCTCAGGCTTCTCCCCCAGCTCCGAGCTCCAGCTGCATCTCCGGGCCTTTTCCTCCTCCTCCATCCGGCCACGCCTTGGCAATGACAAATCCTGCTTTGGGGGAAAAACAAGGGCTCAGCGCCTTGCCCTGGGGGTTCCTCCTGCCCAGCTCCAGCTCTGCAACTCTCCCAGGGGTTTGTGTCCATAAAAACCCCAAACCACCACCATTCACCTAAAACCCTAACAGGATTTTCCCCTCTCTGCTCTTTGCACTTTGGCCTCCTCAGGGTCTCCCTTCCCTGCACTCATGGGGCTCCCGTGCCTCCCGGGCTTCCCTATTTTCCAGGGTCCCGCTTAGGGATGATCCGGGGGTTTTGGGGGTCCCAGGGGTCCCTTCTCCCCTCATTCTCTGCTCCGTGCTTCCAGGGATCCCAGGCTTCCCCCTTAGCCACGCTCCCCCCTCTCCAGCCTGCCGGGGCTCCCCCAGCTCCGCCATCGCCCCTCTCCGCTCACCCCACTCCGGGGCTCCCGCCCGTCCCCTCCACCGCTCTCCCGGCCGGACCCCATGCCCCATGTCCCCCTCCCACCCCGACACCGGGCCGTGCCCACCTGCAGCCCCCAAAATATCCCCCAAAGCCCCACTGCCGCCTCAGCTTTGCCCTTCCGCCACATCCAAACGTTCCCCCCGCACAATCAAACCCTCCCAGCGACCCTGAACGAGATTTGGGGCTCAATCCCGCAAGCTGCGAGCTCCAAACACCCGCCCAGAAAAAACGCCGCTCGGGGACCCCCGAGACATTTGGGGCGACTTCCTCCTCCCCCTCACCTGCGGCGTGCGGGGCGCCGATGCTCCCGGGGCCGCGACAGACAAAGAGCTGCGCGCTGCTTCTGCTGCTCCTCCTCTTCCTCTCTCCAACCTCTTCCGGTTCCTCCTCTTCCTCTTTCCTCCTTCCTCCTCCCGCGGCTCCTCCTGCTCGGATCTCCGGCCTTTCTGCCGCTCCTTCCTCATCCCTCCTCCTCCTCCTCCATCCCTTCTTCTCCTCCCCCCAAGCCCAGCGCCCACCCTTTCCCCCCCTTTTCCCCACGCCGTCGCATGCCGCGGGAGGAGCCGGGATGGAGCCGGGGCAGGTCGGGCTGGGGCAGCGCTGGGCTCCGGGCCCGGCCTGGGCGCCCCCCACGCGCCCCCTCCCCAAATTGGGCTGGCGGGAAGCGCTGGGGGCGAGGGGGGGGCGCAGGTGGGGTTGGGGTGGGGAGCGCTGGGCGCTGCGGGTCTGCCTGGGAACTGGAGAGTCATCAGCGCCGCGAGCTCGGATTGGATCAGAATCGCTCAGCGCCTTCTCCCATTGGCTCATTTTCGCGGGGCTATTTTTCGGGGCTGTTTTTCTATGGGGTTTGGAGGTTCTGGGGGGCTCAGGGGGTGTCAGCGCCTTTTTTGGGGTTCGCTGTGTGCCGTGTCGGGGTTCAGCTGCCTCCCAAGGCCCCCAGAGCGGGGTGACACTTGGGGACACAGGGGGGTCCCCATTCCCGATCCATCCCGGGGTCAGGTCTGTCCCCCAGTCACAGCCCCACCGCGGGGTCCCCCCAAGTCCCTCCCCAGTGCCCCCCAAGAAACGCGACCGGAGCCAACTGGGAAGCTTTATTGGGAGCACTGGGAGCAGCCGTGCAGGGTCAAAGTGACAGCAGGGCTGGGGGGACACACGACCCCGTGTGACTGGAGTGTGAAGGATCTGCTGGAAGTCCACAGCACTTCAGCAACCAGGAATGAACTGAAAAGAACCCTCACGGGTGGCCTCTAGGAAGGGGACAGTGTCAGTCCAGGAGCACAGGGCTGGCAGGGTGTGGCTGTGTCCAGGGCTCTGGAAGAGACCTGGTGCTCTGCTGGGACTGACATGCCTGGGCCTGGGCAGTTCAGCCGTAGCTGTCCCCTGTCCCTGTCTGTGTCCCTTGTCCCTGTCTGTGTCCCCTGTCACTGTCTGTGTCCCTTGTCCCTGGGTCTGTCCCCATTCCCTTGTCTCTCCTGCTGCCAGCTCAGTGAGTGGCACACAGGCTGAGGGTTCCTCCTCTCTTCCCTGGGCGTCGGGTGGGAGATGTGAGGGCTGAGCCTGCTCAGGACAGCTCCATCCTCACGACGAACTGCTCTTTCCAGCTCCAGGCCAGAGGATCAGATCCCACCTCAAGTTTATCGTGGTGCTGGTTGTGCTCCTAGCCCTGGTTGTGGCTCTGGGGGTGTCCTTGGCTGCTGTGTCAGGTAAGGGAGGAGCAGCAGCCTCAGCCCAACCCCTCGGGGCACTGCTGGCTCACTGCTGCCTGAGGGGAGAATCCTCAGACATTCTTCTCCATTTCCCTCTGCAGGGAGAATACACAGAGAGACTCCAGTTACTCCAGTTAACCCTGCAGCTCGGGTGCTGCTGGCCTGTCCCCATGGCTGGGTTGGGTACAACGGGATCTGCTACTTCCTCTCGAGGCATCGTCTCTCCTGGGATCAGGCTAAGGCTCGGTGCTCCGAGCTCGAGGCTTCCCTGGCTGTGCTCACTGACAAGGAAATGGTGAGTGAGGGGTTTGGGGGGTTTGGGAAGGCGAAGGGGACCCTGGGGTGCTCCTGGGCTAGGAGTCCATTGTTTGCTCCTCTCTCCTTGCCAGGAGTTCCTGTTCCGCCTCAGCAGGAATGTTGATTACTGGCTCGGGCTGCACAGACAGGGCCAGCGGCTGCAGTGGGTGGATGGCAGCAACTTCAGCTCCTCGTGAGTCCTGGGGGGCACAGGCAGGGCCTGGGGGGCACAGGCAGGGCCTGGGGGCACAGGCAGAGCCTGGGGGGCACAGGCAGAGCCTGGGGGGCACAGGCAGAGCTTTGGGGGCACAGGCATGGCCTGGGGGGCACAGGCATGGCCTGGGGGCACAGGCAGAGCCCGGGGGCACAGGCATGGCCTGGGGGCACAGGCAGAGCTTTGGGGGCACAGGGGCACAATGTGTTCCCCTGAGGTTCCAGCAATGTCTCTGCTCCTCCCTGCAGGGTTCCTGTGCTGGGCAATGCAGGGTGTGTGCACCTGGCTGAGAATTATCTCGGGAGTGCAATCTGTTCAAATGAGATGCAGTGTATCTGCAGCAGAGCCCAAACCCACCTCTAATGGGGAATGGAGGAAGGATATTTTCTGTGCTGGGCTGTCTCAGCTTCACCTCATCCCCCCAGCATGGGGATTTCCTTCCTCAGCTGCAGTGTCTGCCTTGCACTGATCCTCAGGGTCACATCACTGCCTGTTCTGCAGGAGATGAACCTGCAGGAAGAGGAGATGATGAGAAAACAGATGTGTGGCTGCCTGGGCTGAGCCTGGGGGTTCTTTTGTAATTCTGAAAGCTTCACAAAAGTCATGTTTCTCTTGCACTCTGTATGTTTACTAACCAGGTACATATATATTTGTATGTCCCTGTGGATTCAGCTGTGAAACCTTTGCTGCCTTATGAATGTGACCTTGGCTGGGGTAAGGTTCTGATAATACCAAAGTCATGATTTGACCCCACAGGGGCCATTCCCTTAAGGGTTGGACTGCGTCCTTGTGGGTCCCTTCCAACTCAGAGCATTCGCTGAGAGGTCCTTGTGCGACCTCCATCAGTATTTATAGTGTAAATGTTGTTGTTGTTATTTCCTTCATTACTTTATTACTTTCGTAAGAAATGCTAATCAAGGCCGTGCTGTCCCTCGTGTCCCCTCAGCACCTGCAGCCCTGTCCCTTGCCCTGCTGCTCCTGCCCCGGGGGCTTCAGCCGAGCCAGAGCCTCTTCCCAGTGCTCCCAGTGCTCCCAGTCTGCCCGTGCAGCCTCCAGCAGCCAGCGAGGCCTTCAGCTGGGCCGGCAGAGAGGAGCTGCTGGGAGCTCCCAAATCAGTTGGGTTCCGTTTGTCCTTCCCAGCCTGGGGAACAACGATTTGGGAGTTTTCTGCCCAAACGCTGTCCGTTCCTCTGCTCAGCCCAAGGGGTTTGGGGAGATTTTGGCTTTTTGGGGGAAATCAAAGCGATGTGGGGCTGAGGGAGATCGTCCCTCAGAGCCTCTCTGGCCAATCAGAGCTCGAGATCGAGGAGTGGCGGCAGAATCAGCCAATCGAAGCTAGGGCGGGCTTTCTAATCGGCGAATCAGCCAATGAGCTCTAGACGCTGGCTTCGGGCGGGAAAATCAGCCAATGGGAGCGAGGGGCGGGCTTTGCACGGTAGGCGGAGTTTCCCTGAGGGAAGCGGCGCTCCGCGGATCTTCCTTCCAAATGTCTGTTCGCAATGGCTCCGGAAAGTCCCGGGCCGGGCAGGAGGCCAGGGAACCGCTGTGGGTGAGTCCGGGATGGAGCAGAGAGCTCCCTGCAGCCCCGGCAGGAGCCCAGAGGGTGGAGCAGGAGATGCGTGAGAGAGGCCGTGGGAAGTCCCCGCAGAACCTCGGGATTTTTGGGCCTGTGGGGATCCCCGCCTGAGCAGCCTTTTCTGAGGGGTTGTGTCCCCTGGGAGAGACCCCAGGCTGGAGCAGGACAGGGATTCCTCTCTGTGACCATGATACCAAAATCAGCCAGAAAATGAGCTTTCTAGCAATGCTTCTAATTTGAAGCATTTGAAAGCAGCCGTTTTTTCTTTATCAGTGCTGAACAAACCCCGAGGATCTCTTCTTTAATCTAGTGTGTGGGGTAAAACTTCCGAATGGGGTATTTGTTCCACGCGGATCACACATATTCATTACTAAACACTTCCTGGCTAATTCATAAACCTTTCCTCGTGCTCCTTTCCATCCATCCACCTCCTGCTCAGAGTCCTTTTGTGGTCCTGGAGGGCCATCTAAAGGAGTTTCTGGTGATTGCACTCACTGATGTTTGGAGGAAAGCTCAGCTTTCCTCGAAATTGCTTCTCGTTGCATAACTTGCCCAACCTCACTGTAATTCTCTTTCTCTGTTCCTGCCCTGATTTCATCTATGTTTATCATCCTCTTTGCATACCTTTATCCCCTTTTATCTCTCTGCTTCCTAATCTTTAAGCTCTATCCAGCACCTTTAGGGGAACTGAAAGTTCCTATTGTCTGTTCTTGATCAAGTCTCCGCTTTTTGTGTGATTCTGTGTCTTTTTGGAGCAGTCCCAGCCCAAAGTGTCACAGGGACTCTGCCGTGGGATGATGACACACCCAGAGCAGACAGATGTTGCAATTACAGTGTATCCAAGTTCAATTACAATATAACCATCTTCAATTACAATGTATCTAACATCACTCCAAACCTGCCCCATGTCGATTACAATATACCCGAAACCAATTTTTAAAAAATGTATCCAATTGCAGATACAAAGTTATTCCTTCTTCATTTTGGAGCAAATCCCTGTCTCAGAACCTGTCTGGAATTTAACACTTTTCACAGTTCACTGACAATCTCTGGCACCATGTGGAATGGTGGTTTAATAACTGGCAGAGTGATCTGTGAAACAAAAATGTGTGCTCCTCCTCTCTGCGGCTGTTTTTGGCCCTGGGAGCCAAGTAATTTCATTATTTTCATCCTGTTTGGCTCTCTGCTGTGCTCTGCAGTGCAGAACGGAAACTTCAGCTGGTTTTGCTCTTCCTGTAGTCTTAGATCAACATGAACTCTGCTGATAACAAAGCTCTCTCTGCCCAGAGTGCACTAAGGCAAACCACACTTACAATCCCTCCAGATCTTTACTTTTCTTTCCCTCAGTTGCAATGTCCATGTTAAAGCAACCATTTAGTCCTTCTGTGCTGAAACAACTCATGGCAGAGCAGAGCATTAGATTAAATAACCTCATTCAGGGTGGTCAGTGCAAATCCTGCAATGCATCTTCTGTTGACAAAAAAAAGTTACT
This sequence comes from Lichenostomus cassidix, assembly GCF_008360975.1. NCBI lineage: Eukaryota > Metazoa > Chordata > Aves > Passeriformes > Meliphagidae > Lichenostomus > Lichenostomus cassidix. Next base: position 1,789,822 of record NW_028147632.1, on the reverse strand, counting down.
TCTTTCTGTGTTGTTTCCAATCTGGGTTCTCAGTCAGGCTTGCCTTTAAACATAGCTGGGCTAGAATAAACTTCTTGTGATTGTCTGGAGTGTTTCTGATTTTGGAGCCCAACAGAAGCACAGCAGGATTTTGAATTTCAAAGGTGATTTCCTGTCCCACTGTACAACAGGACTGAGCTCAGTCAGTGGCTCCTCTGGTGTCCCAAACCCTTCTGTCCCACGTGTGTCCCACAGAGCTCAGGCTCTGTCCCACAGTGAATTTTGGGATCCTGATTTAGCAGCTCCATGGCTGTGACTCCTCACTAGCAGCTGGGCCATCCTTGGCTCACATCACTGATCTGTTCAGCAAAATTGGCAGTGACTCCTCCCTGAGCCACTGGGAATTGTGGTGGAACACCTTGGGAAAGATTTTGGCTCTCAGAAGTGAATAATTCAAAAGATCCCTGCGACCTCCCAAGCCCAGAGCCAGAATTACCAGTGTTTCCTTTTGTTTTTGGAGCACAGCCCAAGTATGATTAGCCAAAACAATAAAATCTTTATGGGTAATTTCAAAACTCCAGATCATAATCAATAATTCCTGATCCATGCCCTGATCATGCCAAGGCAAGTCTGCAACTCCCTCACAGTTTGTCTCCTGCTCAGTTGAATTTAACCTAGGGTATTTTAAAATCAGAGCTTTAACATCAGAGAATTTCAAACCCTTTTTCCAGTAAATTTCCTCCTAATAATGGTTCTGGAGAGCTGGGCAGGTGCAAAAATCCATTAATTTGCCATCATTTCCCCAGTTTGAATTCAATTAGATGGAAAAGGCGCTCATTTCACTGACAGTTGTGACAAAATCACCACTTCATTCCCCTTGCAGGGTGTTTAATTTGGAATGAACAGCTCCTGTGCCTACCAAAAATCCCAATTTTCCATTTCCCAGGGGCAGAAACTTCTGGTTCTCTTCCCAATTTCTCTGCTCTTGCCAGGAGAAAGAGCTGGGAGGAGTCCTGGGTTTCACCTGAGGATCCCAAAGTCCATCCTTCCACAAAATGCACTTGGATTTGCTCCCAGTCTTCCTAATGAAGGTTGAAGAACTGAATCCCAAAGCAATCCTCCCCCTCCCTGGTAGCTGATTTCATCTTTAATTGCTATCACTGTGAATTTTGTCATCTCCTGAATATTTGAGGTTTCATTTGGGGTCAGATTTACCACTCATGAAATGTCAGGAGTTTCACTCTCAAAAGCAGCAGTGCTCTGGAATCGCTGCTGTTTTACTCTAACATTGTGACAGGCCAGCGGCAACACGGCGGCACAGCCAGGGAGGGAGGGAGGGAGGGAGGGAGACGGGAGAAGGAAGCCGCCACAGCCCCCCTGCCGCCCCCTGCATTCCCTCCATCCGCCCGCAGCGAGCCCCGAGCCCCGGCACAAGGCAGCGCGGCTCCCACCTGCGCTGGGACAGCCTCTCCGAGCTCCGCCGCCGCCTCCCCGGGCTCCGCCCGCTGCCGCCGCTCCCGGGCCGCACACACGCTCCCACCATGGCGCCGCTGCTGCCCCACTAAAGCCCTGCCTGCCTGCCTGGGGGCGACACCGGTGCCGGCCTTGTCCCCGCTCGCTGGCACCGAGCAGCAATTGCGCTGGGACAATTGCGAGTGACAGCACAGCCAGCCAAGGGCAGCGAGGCGCGGGCTCTGCGCAGCGCACAGCCCAAGCCCCACGCTCTCAGTGCCCCCCGGATTGGCCGAGGCCAAAGCAGCACATGAGGAACAGCCCTGCAACGGGCCCGGGCCCAAGGCGCCATTGCTCTGCAAATAGCGACCAAGTTCTCCGCACCTCCCGGCCCCGCCTCGGCACGCAGCCCCCGGGGCAGCCCCACGGCCCCCACGGCAGCTCCCAGCCTCCGCCAGCCGCCCTGCAACGGCCCAGGGGGAGCAGGCCAAGGGACGTGGCTGCCGGCACCCAGGGGACGCCAGGGACAGCGGGAGCACTTCACAAGCCTTTGGTGCAAAAGAGAAAATCATCAGGAAGGAAAAAGCAACAGCAGCGCTGGCTCCAGAACACAGGGCCACACGAGGCCATGGCACATTGCAGTGGGGTGACGCTGGCCCCATGCCAGGCACCCAGCAGAGCTGCTCTCTCACTGCCCTGCACAGCCGCCGTGGGGAGAGAAAATTGAACCAAGGCTTCCTGAGCTGATAGAACGACCTGGCTAAGAGATCCCTCATCCAACACCTTTGTGCACAAAACAGGCTCGGAATTGGATATGTGAATTGAATTTATTGCTAACAAACTCAGAGCAGGAGAAGAAGTAAAAATTTGACCATTTAAAACACATTCCCCCACCCGACGGGGATCACCTGGAACGGGGGTGACCAGGATTCTGCCCAACGGGGATCACTGGAGATCATCCACTGCAGATCTTCCCACAACGGATGGAGTTGGAGCAGCAATGAAGCTCTTCCTGCACTCGGGACACTCGCAGGGCTTCCCTCACTGGTGCCTCCGTTGGTGCTGAGTCAAGAGAGAGCTCCTGGAGAAGCTCTTCCCACACTCGTCACACTCATAGGGCTTTTCCCCAGTGTGGATGCGCCGGTGCCTGATGAGGTTGGAGTTTTGCTTGAAGCCCTTCCCACAGTCAGGGCAGCGGAAGGGCCTCTCCTGGGTGTGAATGCGCTCATGGACGAGGAGATTGGAGGTGGTTTGAAACCTCTTCCCACATGTGGGACACTCATAGGGCCTCCCCCCGGTGTGGATTATCTTGTGCTGGATCAGGTTGGAGTTACTGCTGAAGCTCTTCCCACATTCCGTGCAATCGTAGGGCTTTTCCCCACTGTGGATCACCTGGTGCCGCATCAGGGTGGACATCCGGCTGAAGCTCTTCCCACACTTCCCACACTCATAGGGCTTTTCCCCAGTGTGGATTTTCTTGTGCTTGATCAGCGAGGAGATGTCGCTGAAGCTCTTCCCACATTGCCCACAGTCGTAGGGCTTTTCCCCAGTGTGGATGCGCCGGTGCCTGATGAGGTTGGAGTTATGCTTGAAGCCTTTCCCACAGTCAGGGCAGCGGAAGGGCCTCTCCTGGGTGTGAATGTGCTCATGGAGGAGGAGATCAGAGCTGGTCTGGAACCTCTTCCCACACTTCCCACACTCATAGGGCCTCTCCCCAGTGTGGATCTTCTTGTGCTTGATCAGCGAGGAGCTGTGGCTGAAGCTCTTCCCACATTCCACGCAATCGTAGGGCTTTTCCCCTGTGTGGATCCTCTGGTGGCAGATCAGCTCACATCTCCACCTGAAGCTTTTCCCACATTCCCCACACTTGTGGGGCTTCTCTCTGCCCTCAGGCTTCTCCCCCAGCTCCGAGCTCCGGCTGCATCTTCGGGCCTTTTCCTCCTCCTCCATCCGGCCATGCCTTGGCAATGACAAATCCTGCTTTGGGGCAAAAACAAGGGCTCAGCGCCTTGCCCTGGGGGTTCCTCCTGCCCAGCTCCAGCTCTGCAACTCTCCCAGGGGTTTGTGTCCATAAAATCCCCAAACCACCACCATTCACCTCAAAACCCTCACAGCATTTCCCCCTCTCTGCTCTTTGCACTTTGGCCTCCTCAGGCTCTCCCTTCCCTGCACTCATGGGGCTCCCGTGCCTCCCGGGCTTCCCTATTTTCCAGGGTCCCGCTTAGGGATGATCCGGGGGCTTTGGGGGTCCCAGGGGTCCCTTCTCCCCTCATTCTCTGCTCCGTGCTTCCAGGGATCCCAGGCTTCCCCCTTAGCCACGCTCCCACCTCTCCAGCCTGCCGGGGCTCCCCCAGCTCCGCCATCGCCCCTCTCCGCTCACCCCACTCCGGGGCTCCCGCCCTTCCCCTCCACCGCTCTCCCGGCCGGACCCCATGCCCCATGTCCCCCTCCCACCCCGACACCGGGCCGTGCCCACCTGCAGCCCCCAAAATATCCCCCAAAGCCCCACTGCCGCCTCAGCTTTGCCCTTCCGCCACATCCAAACGTTCCCCCCGCACAATCAAACCCTCCCAGCGACCCTTCACGAGATTTCGGGCTCAATCCCGGAAGCTGCGAGCTCCAAACACCCGCCCAGAAAAAACGCCGCTCGGGGACCCCCGAGACATTTGGGGCGACTTCCTCCTCCCCCTCACCTGCGGCGTGCGGGGCGCCGATGCTCCCGGGGCCGCGGCAGACAAAGAGCTGCGCGCGGCTTCTGCTGCTCCTCCTCTTCCTCTCTCCAACCTCTTCCTGTTCCTCCTCTTCCTCTCTCCTCCTTCCTCCTCCCGCGGCTCCTCCTCCTTCCTCCTCCTGCTCGATCTCCGGCCTTTCTCCCGCTCCTTCCTCATCCCTCCTCCTCCTCCTCCATCCCTTCTCCTCCTCCCCCCAAGCCCAGCGCCCACCCTTTCCCCCCCTTTTCCCCACGCCGTCGCATGCCGCGGGAGGAGCCGGGATGGAGCCGGGGCAGGTCGGGCTGGGGCAGCGCTGGACTCCGGGCCAGGCCTGGGCGCCCCCCACGCGCCCCCTCCCCAAATTGGGCTGGCGGGAAGCGCTGGGGGCGAGGGGGGGGCGCAGGTGGGGTTGGGGTGGGGAGCGCTGGGCGCTGCGGGTCTGCCTGGGAACTGGAGAGTCATCAGCGCCGCGAGCTCGGATTGGATCAGAATCGCTCAGCGCCTTCTCCCATTGGCTCATTTTCGCGGGGCTATTTTTCGGGGCTGTTTTTCTAGGGGGTTTGGAGGTTCTGGGGGGCTCAGGGGGTCTCAGCGCCTTTTCTGGGGTTCGCTGTGTGCCGTGTCGGGGTTCAGCTGCCTCCCAAGGCCCCCAGAGCGCGGTGACACTTGGGGACACACGGGGGTCCCCATTCCCGATCCATCCCGGGGTCAGGTCTGCCCCCCAGTCACAGCCCCACCGCGGGGTCCCCCCAAGTCCCTCCCCAGTGCCCCCCAAGAAACGCGACCGGAGCCAACTGGGAAGCTTTATTGGGAGCACTGGGAGCAGCCGGGCGGGGTCAGAGTGACAGCAGGGCTGGGGGGACACACGATCCCCCAAAATCAGCGCGGGGACAGAGCGGGGGGTCCCGGCCGGGCCCGAGGCCACGGGGAGGGGCTGCGGCCGGCGGCGGCTCAGGAGCTCTGTGGGCAGAGAAAAGGGGGTGACACCGGGCTGGGGGGCCCCGGGGGGAGCACAGCCGCTCCGGGGCAGGGGCGACACGACCCCCGGGACCCCCCCTCACCTTCTTGCGCAGGTAGAAGCCGAGCCCCAGCGCCAGGAAGACGAAGCCCAACACGAAGCCCCCGATCCCCGTCAGCATCTTGCTGCGGGCAGCGTCCGGCGGCATCTCTGGGGGTCAGCAGGGCTCAGGACCCCCAAAAACCTCTCAGCGACACCCCAAGCCCCTCCAAGCACCCTCCCAGTCGCCCCCAGCCCACCCAGGAGCCCCTGAAACCTCCTCCCGATCCATTCCCAGCCTCCCCAGGACACACCAAAGCCCCTCCCATCCCTCTCAGCACCCCACAACCCCTCCCAGTTGCCCCCCACCGCCCCAGGACCCCCAAACCCTCTCCCAGTCCCTTCCCAGCCCCACCAGGACTCACCAAGGTCCCTCCCAGTCTCTTCCCAGCACAACCAACCTCATTCCAACCTTTGCTTTTGCATCCCCAATCTCCTTCCAGCCCCTCCAGCCTCACTCCAACTCCCTCCCAGTTCCCCCAGCACCCCCAAACTCCCTCCCAGTGCCCACCAGCACCCCCAGAACCTCATCCCACCCTCCCCAACATCCTTCCAACCCCTTCCCAGCCCTCCCACACCCCCAAGCCCCTCTCCCAGTATAAACCAGCCTCTCTCCACCTCCCTCCCAGTTCCCCCCAGCACAGCCCAATCCCCCTGCCAGCCTCCCCAGTGCCTCCCCCGCTCCCCCCGGCGCTGTGGGCTCTGGCCGTACCCCAGTGCCGCCTCAGGGGCTGCTCCAGGCTGACGTGCTCCACCTGGCAGGTGTAGGTGACCCCGCGCCGGGGGGGCGTTTCCAGCAGCACCAGCAGCTGGTAGGTCCAGTCCCCGTTGGGGAGCAGGTCGGTGGTCATCACTTGCTCCGAGAGCTCCTGCTGGCCCTGGAACCACCTCACCTGCACCTGCGCAGGGTAGAAATCCATCACGGAGCACAGCAGGCGGCCGGGCTCGGGCTGGGAGCTCGAGGGCACCAGCGAGATGGACACGCTGGGGGGCACTGGGAGAGAGAGGGGAGACACTGGGATCAGCTGGGGTGGCGCTGGGAGAGAGCTGGGAGGGGTGGGGTGGTACTGGGAGGGACTGGGAATGAAGGGGGAGGGAATGGGGGGGCACTGGGAGAGAGGGGTGTGAATTGGGGGCATTGGAGGGCACTGAAATGGAGTATGGAAATCTGGGAGTGCACTGGGAATGGACTGGGATTGGCATTAGACAAACTGGGAGGGACGTTGGAGGCACTGGGAGTCACTTGCAATACAGTGGGAGGGACTGGAAATGTACAGGAATTGCGATTAGTGGGACTGGGGAAGGACTTGGATAGAGGGGATTGGATTACGGCGTACAGGGACGGCGCTGGGAGAGAGGATGGAGGTCTGGGAGTGGACTGGGAATGAACTGGGATTGGCTTTAGAGGGACTGCGAGTGACTGTGCTAGCACTGGGAGGGACTGGGAATGGAGTGGGAGGGACTGGGGGCACACTGGGAGAGAGGGGAGTGGATTAGGGAACACTGGGAGGGACGGGGAGAGAGGGTGGATGTCTGGGAATACATTGGGAATGGGATATGAGGGACTGGGAGTGACCATGGTGGCACTAGGATGACCACCACTGACCCTTCCCAGTGTCGCCACATCCCGAGGCGCCATGGATGGAGCGCGGAGCTGCCCCTGCCTGCTGCTGCTGCTGGCGCTGACCCTGCCTGGCCTTTGGGGGCTCCAAGGTGGGCTTTGGGGGGTCCTGGAGCCGCGGCGTTGGGATTTGGGGTGTCCTGGATCCATGGCAAAAGGGGATCGGGGAGATTCAGAAGGTCCATCCCCCTTTTTGGGGATTTTTTTGGGAAGGGCGTTGGCCAAGCTTCCTCCTTTTTCTGGGTTTTCTCCATTTTTTGGGGTCAGCAGTGGTCAAACTCCTCTTTTCCCACGGTTTTGGGGTTCTGACAGTTCCCAAACCCCCCTGTACCCGAGATTTTGGGGCTTTAGGAGTTCCAAACCTCGCTGTATCCACAATTTTTTGGGACTGGGCGTGTCCAAAGCCCCCCTGTAGCCAGGATTTTGGGATCTGGGTGTTCCCATGTCCTCTTTTTCCACCATTTTGGGGTTCTGGGATTTCCCAAACCCCCCTGATCCCGCAATTTTGGGGCTCTAGGAGTTCCCAAACCCCCCTGTACTGAGGATGTGGGAACTGAGTGTTCCCATATCCTCTTTTCCTAGGATTCTGAAAGGCTCAGGATGCTCAAATTCCTCTTTTTCCCAGGATTTTGGGGCTCTGGCATTGCCCAACCTTCCCGGTTCCCAGAATTTTGGGTGGAAATCCCCATTTTCCAGGATTTTTATGCTCTCACCCCCCACAATTCCCCATTCCCATTGCCCCACACCATCATCCAGACAGAATATGACCAAAACTCCATTTCCAGGGGAATTCAGCCCAATTCCAGGTGTGTCTGACTCGATTCCAGGAGGATCCTGGGGCAATTCCAGCCTCTACTGCAGCACCAACACCATTCAAACCCAATTCCAGGTGGACTCAACCCAGTTCCTGGTGGATCAAATCCAGTTCTAGGCAGATTATACCAAATTCCAGGTAAATCCAACCCAATCTCAGGTGGATCAAATCCCACTCCAGGTGGCTCAAACCCAAATCCAGGTAAATCCAACTGAATTCCAAGGGCATTCAACCTCATTCCAGGTGGATTTAACCCAATTCCAGGTTGATCCAATGCAATTCCAGGTGAATCCAATCCAGTTCCAGGTGGATCCAACCCAATTCCAGGAGGATCAAACCAAATTCCAGGTAGATTAAACCAAATTCCAGCTCAATCCAATCCAATTCCAGGTGGATCAAACCCAATTTGAGGTAAATCCAACTTAATTCCAGATGGATCAAACCCAGTTCCAGCTGGACCCAACCCAACTGCAGGATGAATCAACCAAATACCTGAGAGATTCACCCAAATTCCGGGTGGATCCAACGCAATTCCAGGTCGATTAAACCAAATTCCAGTGGGATGCAACCGAATTCCAGGATGAATCAACCTAATTCCAGGTCGACAAAACCCCATTTCAGGTAAATCCATTCCAGTTCCAGGTGGATCAAACCCAATTCCAGGTGGGTCAAACCCAATTCAACTCTTCTAAAGGTCCCATCCCCCCTTTCCCTCCATTCAGGAAGCTCCTGGCAGCTTTTTTCTCTCTGCCCTCAGGCTTCTCCCCCAGCTCCGAGCTCCGGCTGCATCTCCGGGCCTTTTCCTCCTCCTCCATCCGGCCACGCCTTGCCAATGACAAATCCTGCTTTGGGGGAAAAACAAGGGCTCAGCGCCTTGCCCTGGGAGTTCCTCCTGCCCAGCTCCAGCTCTGCAACTCTCTGGCAGTTTGGTGGCTGTAAAAACCACTAACCACCGAGATTCCCAAATATTCCACAAACATAAAGAAACAGACTCCAAACTCCAAAAATATCAAGATTCAGCCAAAAGCCCCTTCAAGATATAAAGATTTACTCCCAAAGAAACCCCAAAGCATGAACATTTAGCCCAATAAAACTTAAAAACATCATGATTTAGGCCCCGTGAAAATCGTGGATCCCCCTCCCCAGTCACCTGCTGCATGTGGGGGGCTGCAGATACAGGCAGTGCTGGAACATTGGGCTGCCTCCTCTTCCTGCTCCTCCTCCTCTATCCCTACTCTTCCTCACACTCCTCTTCCTCTCACTCCTCCTCCTCCTCCTCTTCCTTCTACAAAATCCCACCTCCTCCTCCTCCTCCTGCAGCTAATTAATACAATATTGATGAAGAACAAACCCCAAAGCAGCTTGTGGGGGGCAGAGCCACATGTGAGTCACCCGATGGCTGCCCTGGCAGAGAAGCTTCGGTTCCAGGCAGCCACGAGAGGAAGGAGCTTTAGAAATGCAAATGAACCCTGCTGGGGCAAAGGCTGGACAATGGACCAGGGCCTTGTGGCCTGGGGGAGCAATTGGGCCAATTCCCTCTGTCCCTCAGCCCGAGCTCTGCCTGCTTGCACAGATGGAATTTGCACAGCTCAGGGCAGAGCCCAGACTGAGGAGATCTGACTGTGCAGCACAAACTGGTTCAGCTGCAAAGAAAAAGAGCAAATGGGAAAATGTTGGGAAAACTTCATTAATAAAAGTGGGGGAAAATCATGTCTCTCCTCACTCCAACATGTTCTAGCATTGTGGATGCTTTATAGAGTGTAATTAAACACTGGGGATTTTTGATACCAAAAGTTCGGGGAAATAAGTTGGGAATCCAAATATAGAATGATTTAATTACACAAAAGTGCTAAATAAGGTCAGGAGGGTGCACCTCAAAAAATGTTTAAAAAATTAAAAACGGCCACCAGAACAAATCCTACAACACCATGGAGCAGCCCCTGGGAATCCTAAGAATTCCTATCAGGTCCCAGAACCAATTTGTGAATTGGAATTGTTACTAATTGATACAGACTGCTGCTCAGCCAAGCTCCTGCTCCATTCCTGAACTTCCACAAGCAGAACAAACACTTCCCAGAGCCACGAATACCGAATGTTACACAAACTAGGGGTGCATGTTAAGGGACACAGGCAGTGGGCGGATCGGGAAGTCTGTACCTTCCAAGTACCTCAGACAGTGTGTTGGAAAATATACCAGTTTGAATATTTTGTATAACTTTTGTCAAAGGTTTGGGTTGTCTTTAGCCAGGGAAAAGGAATTTTAAGTTTTTTTCCAGGACATTTTTCTGCCAGGTGAGGTCTGATGAGCTCAACATAACTACAGACTAGGAGGAGCCCAAAAGACAAAAGGCCATCAGCAGCCATTAACGAACATCAGCTCCAAACCTCACCCCTGGCTGTTTGGAGACACCTTGTCAGGCTAAAGAGAGATAAGAAGGAAGACCTAATTAGCATCAGAAGAGAAGCAATCTGGATCAAATAGGAAACCATAGATTAGAAAATGAACAACATGGAACCAATTAAGACTGACCAAAATACCTTCTATGAGTTTAGAGTGTAAAAAATACCTAAAAAAACTTCCAAAACTTATGTGCCATAGAACGATTCTCTCTACAAACCCGGGCTCTGTGTATATGGGGTGATTCCCGTGGTACATCCTGGCCAGAACAACATCCTGCTCAGATAATAAAGTAACGCCTTGACTCTCTAACATTAAAAATCGTGTTGAAAGGTTTTTGGTTTTCCCGCAGGTACGGTGACAAGAGGGCAAAGGGACAATGAAACGCAGCCGGGGAAACGAGCATAGAAAGGAGGCTGCGTTTTACAGCCCCATGGCAAATGCCCCACGGCCTCTCCCTCTGTCCATCCCTAAAGTCACTTTCACACGACTCCTCTGTCTCCTGCGGGCACACAAACCTCTGGCCACGCGGATTTTCCCGCACACTGCCGCCGACAGCGCAGCCACCTCTGTGCTACCGACAGCAAGAGGGACGAGCCAGCGCTGCTCCGGCACCGCCTCCTGCCGAGGCAGCAGCGGCAAGGAGACCGCGGGCAGCCGCTCCCTCAGCGGCCTCAGGCCATCGGCAACACGGCGCCACAGCCAGGGAGGGAGGGAGAGAGAGGGGGAGACGGGAGAAGGAAGCCGGTACAGCCCCCCTGCCGCCCCCTCCATCCGCCCGCAGCGAGCCCCGAGCCCCGGCACAAGCCAGCGCGGCTCCCACCTGCGCTGGGACAGCCTCTCCGAGCTCCGCCGCCGCCTCCCCGGGCTCCGCCCGCTGCCGCCGCTCCCGGGCCACACACACGCTCCCACCATGGCGCCGCTGCTGCCCCACTAAAGCCCTGCCTGCCTGCCTGGGGGCGACACCGGCGCTGGCCTTGTCCCCGCTCGCTGGCACCGAGCAGCAATGGCGCTGGGACAATTCCGAGTGACAGCACAGCCAGCCAAGGGCAGCGAGGCGCGGGCTCTGCACAGCACACAGCCCAAGCCCCGCGCTCTCAGTGCCCCCCGGGCTGGCCGAGGCCGAAGCCGCACATGAGGAACAGCCCTGCAACGGGCCCGGGCCCAAGGCGCCATTGCTCTGCAAACAGCGACCAAGTTCTCTGCACCTCCCGGCCCCGCCTCGGCGCGCAGCCCCCGGGGCAGCCCCACGGCCCCCACGGCAGCTCCCAGCCTCCGCCAGCCGCCCTGCAACGGCCCAGGGGGAGCAGGCCAAGGGACGCGGCTGCCGGCGCCCAGGGGACGCCAGGGACAGCGGGAGCACTTCACAAGCCTTTCCTGCAAAAGAGAAAACCATCAGCAAGGAAAAAGCAACAGCAGCGCTGGCTCCAGAGCACAGGGCCACACGAGGCCATGGCACATTGCAGTGGGGTGACGCTGGCCCCATGCCAGGCACCCAGCAGAGCTGCTCTCTCACTGCCCTGCACAGCCGCCGTGGGGAGAGAAAATTGAACCAAGGCTTCCTGAGCTGATAGAAGGACCTGGCTAAGAGATCCCTCATCCAACACCTTTGTGCACAAAACAGGCTGGAAATTGGATATGTGAATTGAATTTATTGCTAGCAAACTCAGAATAGGAGAAGAAGTAAAATTTGACCATTTAAAACACCTTCTTCTCAAATTACAGGGATCACCTGGAATGGGGGTCACCAGGATTCTGCCCAACGGGGGTCACTGGGGATCATCCACTGCAGATCTTCCCACTGGGGATGGAGTTGGAGCAGCAATGAAGCTCTTCCTGCACTCGGGACACTCGCAGAGCTTCCCTCACTGGTGCCTCCGTTGGTGCTGAGCCAAGAGAGAGCTCCTGGAGAAGCTCTTCCCACACTCGGGACACTCGTAGGGCTTTTCCCCAGTGTGGATGCGCCGGTGCCTGATGAGGGTGGAGTTGTGCTTGAAGCCCTTCCCGCAGTCAGGGCAGCGGAAGGGCCTCTCCTGGGTGTGAATGCGCTCATGGCGGAGGAGATGGGAGCTGGTCTGAAACCTCTTCCCACACGTGGGACACTCATAGGGCCTCTCCCCAGTGTGGATCCTTTTGTGATGGATCAGGTTGGAGTTACTGCTGAAGCTCTTCTCACATTCTGTGCAATCATAGGGCTTTTCCCCAGTGTGGATCATCTGGTGCATGATCAGGCTGCAACTCTGGCTGAAGCTCTTCCCACACTCCCCACACTCATAGGGCTTTTCCCCAGTGTGGATCCTCTGGTGCCGGATCAGCTCATATCTCCACCTGAAGCTTTTGCCACATTCCCCACACTTCTGGAGCTTCTCTCTGCCCTCAGGCTTCTCCCCCAGCTCCGAGCTCCGGCTGCATCTCTGGGCCTTTTCCTCCTCCTCCATCCGGCCACGCCTTGGCAATGACAAATCCTGCTTTGGGGCAAAAACAAGGGCTCAGCGCCTTGCCCTGGGGGTTCCTCCTGCCCAGCTCCAGCTCTGCAACTCTCCCAGGGGTTTGTGGCCATAAAATCCCCAAACCACCACCATTCACCTCAAAACCCTCACAGCATTTCCCCCTCTCTGCTCTTTGCACTTTGGCCTCCTCAGGCTCTCCCTTCCCTGCACTCATGCGGCTCCCGTGCCTCCCGGGCTTCCCTATTTTCCAGGGTCCCGCTTAGGGATGATCCAGGGGCTTTGGGGGTCCCAGGGGTCCCTTCTCCCCTCATTCTCTGCTCCGCGCTTCCAGGGATCCCAGGCTTCCCCCTTAGCCACGCTCCCCCCTCTCCAGCCTGCCGGGGCTCCCCCAACTCCGCCATCGCCCCTCTCCGCTCACCCCACTCCGGGGCTCCCGCCCTTCCCCTCCACCGCTCTCCCGGCCGGACCCCATGCCCCATGTCCCCCTCCCACCCCGACACCGGGCCGTGCCCACCTGCAGCCCTCAAAATATCCCCCAAAGCCCCACTGCCGCCTCAGCTTTGCCCTTCCGCCACATCCAAACGTTCCCCCCGCACAATCAAACCCTCCCAGCGACCCTGAACGAGATTTGGGGCTCAATCCCGCAAGCTGCGAGCTCCAAACACCCGCCCAGAAAAACGCCGCTCGGGGACCCCCGAGACATTTGGGGCGACTTCCTCCTCCCCCTCACCTGCGGCGTGCGGGGCGCCGATGCTCCCGGGGCCGCGGCAGACAAAGAGCTCCGCGCTGCTTCTGCTGCTCCTCCTCCCGCCTCTCTCCAACCTCTTCCGGTTCCTCCTCTTCCTCTCTCCAACCTCTTCCTGCTCCTCCTCTTCCTCTCTCCTCCTTCCTCGTTCCGCGGCTCCTCCTCCTTCCTCCTCCCGCCTCCTCCTCCCGCTCGGATCTCCGGCCTTTCTCCCGGTCCTTCCTCATCCCTCCTCCTCCTCCTCCATCCCTTCTCCTCCTCCCCCCAAGCCCAGCGCCCACCCTTTCCCCCCCTTTTCCCCACGCCGTCGCATGCCGCGGGAGGAGCCGGGATGGAGCCGGGGCAGGTCGGGCTGGGGCAGCGCTGGGCTCCGGGCCAGGCCTGGGCGCCGCCCAGGCGCCCCCTCCCCAAATTGGGCTGGCGGGAAGCGCTGGGGGCGAGGGGGGGGCGCAGGTGGGGTTGGGGTGGGGAGCGCTGGGCGCTGCGGGTCTGCCTGGGAACTGGAGAGTCATCAGCGCCGCGAGCTCGGATTGGATCAGAATCGCTCAGCGCCTTCTCCCATTGGCTCATTTTCGCGGGGCTATTTTTCGGGGCTGTTTTTCTAGGGGGTTTGGAGGTTCTGGGGGACTCAGGGGGTCTCAGCGCCTTTTCTGGGGTTCGCTGGGTGCCGTGTCGGGGTTCAGCTGCCTCCCAAGGCCCCCAGAGCGGGGTGACACTTGGGGACTGCAGTGGTTTTGATTGGCCCAGAACATCAGCAAGGTATCTTTAACATATAAGAGAAATTTAAACTCCTCAGTAGCTGGTGTAGTAAGCCTGAAGAAGTGTCCGAGGGGTGGGGAGTGGCACAAAGATGGCTCCTGTGTGTGTCCTGAGTGAATGTTCTGGAAGTTTTTCATCAATTCCAGCAGAGCCAATCTCTGATGGCTCTGAAGGTGATAGACTTGCTGCTTACCGGGGTTAGGTCAATTAGAGGTTCTAGTTTCGCCTCTGTGAAAACATATTTAAGCAAAAATCAAAACAAAATAGGCACGCACTTGTTTGTTGCTAGAGGAGGTGGAAGAGGCAAAAATATGTGAAGGGAGAAGAGCATGGAGACACCAAGGTGAGTGGAGAAGGTGGGGAGGAGGTGCTTTAAGTTTAGAGCCTGTCTGCCTTTCCTTCCGTGCGTCCTCCTACCAGCGACCTATCTCACTGAACTCATGTCATTAGTGTGTGTTTTTACAGTTTTTTTGGTTTTCCTTTCCCCTGTCCGGCATGTCTGTAGCCCAAGAGAGCTGGAGTTTAGCCAAAGTCAAACCCCGACACAGTGCTCCCAGTGCTCCCAGTGCTCCCAGTCTGCCCGTGCAGCCTCCAGCAGCCAGCGAGGCCTTCAGCTGGGCCGGCAGAGAGGAGCTGCTGGAGCTCCCAAATCAGTTTGGGTTCCGTTTGTCCTTCCCAGCCTGGGGAACAACGATTTGGGAGTTTTCTGCCCAAACGCTGTCCGTTCCTCCGCTCAGCCCAAGGGGTTTGGGGAGATTTTGGCTTTTTGGGGGAAATCAAAGCGATGTGGGGACAAGACGGGATTGTCCCTCAGCCGCGTTCTGACCAATCAGAGTTCGAGATCGAGGAATGGCGGCAGAATCAGCCAATCGAAGCTAGGGCGGGCTTTCTAATCGGCGAATCAGCCAATGAGATCTAGCGTCGGGTTTCGGGCGGGAAAATCAGCCAACGGGAGCGAGGGGCGGGCTTTGCACGGTAGGCGGAGTTTCCCTGAGGGAAGCGGCGCTCCGCGGATCTTCCTTCCAAATGTCTGTTCGCAATGGCTCCGGAAAGTCCCGGGCCGGGCAGGAGGCCAGGGAACCGCTGTGGGTGAGTCCGGGATGGAGCAGAGAGCTCCCTGCAGCCCCGGCAGGAGCCCAGAGGGTGGAGCAGGAGATGCGTGAGAGAGGCCGTGGGAAGTCCCCGCAGAACCTCGGGATTTTTGGGCCTGTGGGGATCCTCGCCTGAGCAGCCTTTTCTGAGGGGTTGTGTCCCCTGGGAGAGACCCCAGGCTGGAGCAGGACAGGGATTCCTCTCTGTGACCATGATACCAAAATCAGCCAGAAAATGAGCTTTCTAGCAATGCTTCTAATTTGAAGCATTTGAAAGCAGCCGTTTTTTCTTTATCAGTGCTGAACAAACCCCGAGGATCTCTTCTTTAATCTAGTGTGTGGGGTAAAACTTCCGAATGGGGTATTTGTTCCACGCGGATCACACATATTCATTACTAAACACTTCCTGGCTAATTCATAAACATTTCCTCGTGCTCCTTTCCATCCATCCACCTCCTGCTCAGAGTCCTTTTGTGGTCCTGGAGGGACATCTAAAGGAGTTTCTGGTGATTGCACTCACTGATGTTTGGAGGAAAGCTCAGCTTTCCTCGAAATTGCTTCTCGTTGCATAACTTGCCCAACTTCACTGTAATTCTCTTTCTCTGTTCCTGCCCTGATTTCATCTATGTTTATCATCCTGTTTGCACACCTTTATCCCCTTTTATCTCTCTGCTCGCTAATCTTTAAGCTCTATCCAGCACCTTTAGGGGAGCTGAAAATTTCTATTGTCTGTTCTTGATCAAGTCTCCGCTTTTTGTGTGATTCTGTGTCTTTTTGGAGCAGTCCCAGCCCAAAGTGTCACAGGGACTCTGCCGTGGGATGATGACACACCCAGAGCAGACAGATGTTGCAATTACAGTGTATCCAAGTTCAATTACCATATAACCATCTTCAATTACAATGTATCTAACATCACTCCAAACCTGCCCAATGTCGATTACAATATACCCGAAAGCAGTTTTTAAAAAATGTATCCAATTGCAGATACAAAGTTATTCCTTCTTCATTTTGGAGCAAATCCCTGTCTCAGAACCTGTCTGGAATTTAACACTTTTCACAGTTCACTGACAATCTCTGGCACCATGTCGAATGGTGGTTTAATAACTGGCAGAGTGATCTGTGAAACAAAAATGTGTGCTCCTCCTCTCTGCGGCTGTTTTTGGCCCTGGGAGCCAAGTAATTTCATTATTTTCATCCTGTTTGGCTCTCTGCTGTGCTCTGCAGTGCAGAACGGAAACTTCAGCTGGTTTTGCTCTTCCTGTAGTCTTAGATCAACATGAACTCTGCTGATAACAAAGCTCTCTCTGCTCAGAGTGCACTAAGGCAAACCACACTTACAATCCCTGCAGATCTTTACTTTTCTGTCCCTCAGTTGCAATGTCCATGTTAAAGCAACCATTTAGTCCTTCTGTGCTGAAACAACTCATGGCAGAGCAGAGCATTAGATTAAATAACCTCATTCAGGGTGGTCAGTGCAAATCCTGCAATGCATCTTCTGTTGACAAAAACAAGTTACTTCTTTCTGTGTTGTTTCCAGTCTGGGTTCTCAGTCAGGCTTGCCTTTAAACATAGCTGGGCTAGAATAAACTTCTTCTGATTGTCTGGAGTGTTTCTGATTTTAGAGCCCAACAGAAGCACAGCAGGATTTTGAATTTCAAAGGTGATTTCCTGTCCCACTGTACAACAGGACTGAGCTCAGTCAGTGGCTCCTCTGGTGTCCCAAACCCTTCTGTCCCACGTGTGTCCCACAGAGCTCAGGCTCTGTCCCACAGTGAATTTTGGGATCCTGATTTAGCAGCTCCATGGCTGTGACTCCTCACTAGCAGCTGGGCCATCCTTGGCTCACATCACTGATCTGTTCAGCAAAATTGGCAGTGACTCCTCCCTGAGCCACTGGGAATTGTGGTGGAACACCTTGGGAAAGATTTTGGCTCTCAGAAGTGAATAATTCAAAAGATCCCTGGGACCTGCCAAGCCCAGAGCCAGAATTACCAGTGTTTCCTTTTGTTTTTGGAGCACAGCCTGAGTATGATTAGCCAAAACAAGAAAATCTTTATGAGTAATTTCAAAACTCCAGATCATAATCAATAATTCCTGATCCATGCCCTGAACATGCCAAGGCAAGTCTGCAACTCCCTCACAGTTTGTCTCCTGCTCAGTTGAATTTAACCTATGAAATTTCAAAATCCAGAACATTAACATCAGATAATTTCAAACCTTTTTCCAGTAAATTTCCTCCTAATAATGACATTCTGGAGAGCTGGGCAGGTGCAAAAATCCATGAATTATCCATCATTTCCCCAGTTTGAATTCAATTAGATGGAAAAGGCACTCATTTCACTGACAGTTGTGACAAAATCACCACTTCATTCCCCTTGCAGGATGTTTAATTTGGAATAAACAGCTCCTGTGCCTACCAAAAATACCAATTTTCCATTTCCCAGGGGCAGAAACTTCTGGTTCGCGTCACAATTTCTCTACTCTTGCCAGGAGAAAGAGCTGGGAGGAGTCCTGGGTTTCACCTGAGGATCCCAAAGTCCATCCTTCCAAAAAATGCACTTGGATTTGCTCCCAATCTTCCTAATGAAGAACTGAATCCCAAAGCAATCCTCCCCCTCCCTGGCAGCTGATTTCATCTTTAATTGCTATCACTTTGAATTTTGTCATCTCCTGAATATTTGAGGTTTCATTTGGGGTCAGATTTACCTCTCATGAAATGTCACGAGTTTCACTCTCAAAAGCAGCAGTGCTCTGAAATTGCTGCTGTTTTACTCTAACATTATGACAGGCCAGCGGCAACATGGCGCCACAGCCAGGGAGGGAGGGAGGGAGACGGGAGAAGGAAGCCGCCACAGCCCCCCTGCCGCCCCCTGCATCCCCTCCATCCGCCCGCAGCGAGCCCCGAGCCCCGGCACAAGGCAGCGCGGCTCCCACCTGCGCTGGGACAGCCTCTCCGAGCTCCGCCGCCGCCTCCCCGGGCTCCGCCCGCTGCCGCCGCTCCCGGGCCGCACACACGCTCCCACCATGGCGCCGCTGCTGCCCCACTAAAGCCCTGCCTGCCTGCCTGCCTGGGGGCGACACCGGCGCCGGCCTTGTCCCCGCTCGCTGGCACCGAGCAGCAATGGCGCTGGGACAATCCCGAGTGACAGCACAGCCAGCCAAGGGCAGCGAGGCGCGGGCTCTGCACAGCGCACAGCCCAAGCCCCGCGCTCTCAGTGCCCCCCGGGCTGGCCGAGGCCAAAGCCGCACATGAGGAACAGCCCTGCAACGGGCCCGGGCCCAAGGCGCCATTGCTCTGCAAACAGCGACCAAGTTCTCCGCACCTCCCGGCCCCGCCTCGGCACGCAGCCCCCGGGGCAGCCCCACGACCCCCACGGCAGCTCCCAGCCTCTGCCAGCCGCCCTGCAACGGCCCAGGGGGAGCAGGCCAAGGGACGCGGCTGCCGGCGCCCAGGGGACGCCAGGGACAGCGGGGGCACTTCACAAGCCTTTCCTGCAAAAGAGAAAACCATCAGCAAGGAAAAAGCAACAGCAGCGCTGGCTCCAGAGCACAGGGCCACACGAGGCCATGGCACATTGCAGTGGGGTGACGCTGGCCCCATGCCAGGCACCCAGCAGAGCTGCTCTCTCACTGCCCTGCACAGCCGCCATGGGGAGAGAACATTGAACCAAGGCTTCCTGAGCTGATAGAAGGACCTGGCTAAGAGATCCCTCATCAAACACCTTTGTGCACAAAACAGGCTGGAAATTGCATATGTGAATTGAATTTATTGCTAACAAACTCAGAAGAGGAGAAGTAGTAAAACTTGACCATTTAAAACACATTCCCCTCACCCGACGGGGATCACCTGGAACGGGGGTCACCAGGATTCTGCCCAACGGGGGTCACTGGGGATCATCCACTACAGATCTTCCCACTGGGGATGGAGTTGGAGCAGCAATGAAGCTCTTCCTGCACTTGGGACACTCGCAGGGCTTCCCTCAGTGGTGCCTCCGTTGGTGCTGAGTCAAGTGAGAGCTCTGTGAGAAGCTCTTCCCACACTTCCCACAATCGTAGGGCTTTTCCCCAGTGTGGATCCTCTGGTGCACCATCAGGTTGGACATCTGCCTGAAGGTCTTCCCACACTCCCCACACTTGTAGGGCTTTTCCCCAGTGTGGATGCGCCGGTGCCTGATGAGGTGGGAGTTGTGCTTGAAGCCCTTCCCACAGTCAGAGCAGCGGAATGGCCTCTCCTGGGTGTGAATGCGCTCATGGAGGAGGAGATTGGAGCTGGTCTGAAACCTCTTCCCACACTTGGGACACTCATAGGGCCTCTGCCCGGTGTGGATCTTCTTGTGCTGGATCAGGGTGGAGCTCTGGCTGAAGATCTTCCCACATTCCACGCAATCGTAGGGCTTTTCCCCAGTGTGGATCACCTGGTGTGTGATCAAGTGTGACATCCGGCTGAAGCTCTTCCTACACTTCCCACAACCATAGGGCTTTTCCCCAGTGTGGATCATCTGGTGCTGCATCAGGTTAGACATCTGGGTGAAGCTCTTCCCACACTTCCCACACTCATAGGGCTTTTCCCCAGTGTGGATCCTCTGGTGCACGATCAGCTCAGATCTGCGCCTGAAGCTTTTCTCACATTCCCCACACTTGTGGGGCTTCTCTCTGCCCTCAGGCTTCTCCCCCAGCTCCGAGCTCCGGCTGCATCTCCGGGCCTTTTCCTCCTCCTCCATCCGGCCACGCCTTGGCAATGACAAATCCTGCTTTGGGGGAAAATCAAGGGCTCAGCGCCTTGCCCTGGGGGTTCCTCCTGCCCAGCTCCAGCTCTGCAACTCTCCCAGGCTTTTGTGTCCATAAAAACCCCAAACCACCACCATTCACCTCAAAACCCTCACAGCATTTCCCTCTCTCTGCTCTTTGCACTTTGGCCTCCTCAGGCTCTCCCTTCCCTGCACTCATGCGGCTCCCGTGGCTCCCGGGCTTCCCTATTTTCCAGGGTCCCGCTTAGGGATGATCCGGGGGCTTTGGGGGTCCCAGGGGTCCCTTCTCCCCTCATTCTCTGCTCCGCGCTTCCAGGGATCCCAGGCTTCCCCCTTAGCCACGCTCCCCCCTCTCCAGCCTTCCGGGGCTCCCCCAGCTCCGCCATCGCCCCTCTCCGCTCACCCCACTCCGGGGCTCCCGCCCTTCCCCTCCACCGCTCTCCCGGCCGGACCCCATGCCCCATGTCCCCCTCCCACCCCGACACCGGGCCGTGCCCACCTGCAGCCCCCAAAATATCCCCCAACGCCCCACTGCCGCCTCAGCTTTGCCCTTCCGCCACATCCAAACGTTCCCCCCGCACAATCAAACCCTCCCAGCGACCCTGAACGAGATTTCGGGCTCAATCCCGGAAGCTGCGAGCTCCAAACACCCGCCCAGAAAAAACGCCGCTCGGGGACCCCCGAGACATTTGGGGCGACTTCCGCCTCCCCCTCACCTGCGCCGTGCGGGGCGCCGATGCTCCCGGGGCCGCGACAGACAAAGAGCTCCGCGCTGCTTCTGCTGCTCCTCCTCTTCCTCTCTCCAACCTCTTCCTGCTCCTCCTCTTCCTCTCTCCTCCTCCTTCCTCCTCCCGCGGCTCCTCCTCCTTCCTCCTCCCGCCTCCTCCTGCTCGGATCTCCGGCCTTTCTCTCGCTCCTTCCTCATTCCTCCTCCTCCTCCTCCATCCCTTCTCCTCCTCCCCCCAAGCCCAGCGCCCACCCTTTCCCCCCTTTTCCCCACGCCGTCGCATGCCGCGGGAGGAGCCGGGATGGAGCCGGGGCAGGTCGGGTTGGGGCAGCGCTGGGCTCCGGGCCAGGCCTGGGCGCCCCCCACGCGCCCCCTCCCCAAATTGGGCTGGCGGGAAGCGCTGGGGGCGAGGGGGGGGCGCAGGTGGGGTTGGGGTGGGGAGCGCTGGGCGCTGCGGGTCTGCCTGGGAACTGGAGAGTCATCAGCGCCGCGAGCTCGGATTGGAGAATGCCCGCAGGAGACAGGAGAGTCGTGTAAAAGTGACTTTATGGATGGACAGAGGGAGAGGCCGTGGGGCATTTGCCATTGGTCTGTAAAACACAGCCTCCTTTTCATGCTCGTTTCTCGGCCGCATCTCCCTGTCCCTTTGCCGTCTGGCTGAGGTACTTGGAAGGTACAGACTTCCCGATCCGCCCACTGCCTGTGTCCCTTAACATGCACCCCTAGTTTGTGTGACATTCGGTATTCGTGGCTCTGGGAAGTGTTTGTTCTGCTTGTGGAAGTTCAGGAATGGAGCAGGAGCTTGGCTGAGCAGCAGTCTGTGTCAATTAGTAACAATTCAAATTCACAAATTGGTTCTGGGACCTGATAGGAATTCTTAGGATTCCCATGCGCTGCTCTGTGGCTAGCACAGTTTTTCCCATGGGAAGTTTTCTTGTGTTTTTGTAAATAAAGATAAAGTTTGGATGTTTTGGAACAGTGTCCCAGAACTTAGACAGTGCAGGCCTGGCCAATCAGGCCTGGGGGAAGGCTTCTGACTGACCAATCTGGGTGACTTTTGAGAACTCTATAAATGTGATGAAATCAAAACAATAAACGTCATTCCTTCTTGCCACTGAGAACCGATGCACTCATTACTCTGCTAGCTGCTCAACAGCGACACTGCTCCATGGTGTTGTAGGATTTGTTCTGGTGGCCGTTTTAATTTTTTAAAATATTTTTTGAGGTGCACCCTCCTGACCTTATTTAGCACTTTTGTGTAATTAAATCGTTCTATATTGGATTCCCAACTTATTTCCCTGAACTTTTGGTATCAAAAATCCCCAGAGGTTTATTACACTCTATAAATCATCCACAATGCTAGCACATGTTGGAGTGAGGAGAGAGATGACTTCCCCCAATTTTTTTAGTGAAGTTTTCCCAACATTTTCCCACTTGCTGTTGCTCTTTGCAGATGAACCAATTTGTGCTGCTGTTGGGGTTTGACCCTGACTAAACACCAGCACCCCTGCTCTCTCCTGCTGCAGACGTGCCAGAGGAGGGGAAAGAACAAAACTGTAAAAACACACACCAAATTCATGAGTTGAGGGAGATAGGGCACTGGTAGGAGGACCCACGGAAGAAAGGGCAGACAGGCTTTAAACTTAAAGTTGGAAAATGATTTAATTACTTAACAGAGTCGGAGGATATATGAGAGGTAAAAATAAGCTTTTCGTACACCATTTGTTCACTCACCACCTCCCTCTTAAAAATTCATTTTCTATTCACCCCCCCCCTTGCAACCACCAGCTCGGGTAGGGGGCAGGGTGTGGGGTATTTTCTTAGTCCATAGAGCAAGTTCATAAATCTATTCATCAGCACAATTCTTCAACTACAAATATTGTTTATCTCTGTTTATCTCTCTTTCTCTCTAGACAGTTTTCTTGCTCTCACCCCTCCCTCTTAAGACGATGTTTTCAGCCCCCTTCCCTCTTTCCAAACCCACAGCACGGGCAGGCGGCAGGGTGAGGGGTTTGTTCTCTGCTCAGTCCATCAGGGAGAAGGGTCTTCTGCTTAGCCACGGGGTCCCTCCCACGAGAGACAGTCCTCTGGGAACTTCTTTGGCATGGCTCTGATCTCACGAGCAACATCTCGCCCGAATTCTGCTGCAACGTGAGTCCTCTTGTCCATAAGGTGCAGACTCTGCCGGGCCGAGGCCAGGCTGCTTCCATGCCAGGAGCAAGGCCTTTCTCTCCCTTGCAAGGCCTTTTGCAGTTTTAACTGTTTAGATGAGACTCTCTGGATCACAGCTTCCTCCAGGCATCCACCTGCTCCTCTGGCGTGGGCTGTGGGTGGATTTCTGCACCCCTGTGGACTCCATGGGCTGCAGGGGAACCTCCTGCTCCCCCCACGGCCTTCAGCACGGCTAGCAGAGGGTTTTCAGCTGCAGCGACTGGAGCACCTCCTCCCCACCTTCTCCACTCACCTTGGTGTCTCCATGTTGTTCTCCCTTCATATGTTTTTACCCTTTCCTCCTCAAATTAAAAGCAGTGCGTTCCTACTTTCGTTTTGATTTTTTCTTAAATATGTATTCACAGAGGCAGAACTAGCACCTCTAATTGGCCCAAACCTGGCCAGCAGTATGTCCATCACCTTCAGAACCATCAGAGATTGACTGCTGGATTTGATGTAAAAACTTCCAGAGCTTTCACTCAGGACACACAGGAGCCATCTTTGTGCCACTCCCAACCCCTTAGACACCTCCTCAGCCTAGCACAACAGGTTCTGAGGGGTCCAAATTTATCCTAGATGTCAAAAAATAGTTTACTGATGTTCTGGGCCAATCAAAACCACCACAACTCCCCTCTGGCTCAGTCCCTTCCCAGTCCCTCCCAGTGCCACCCAGTCCCTCTAATCCCATTCCTAGTCCATTCCCAGTCCTCCACCATCACCCTCAGTGCCCTCCCAGTGCCCTCCAACCTACTCCCCTCTCTCCCAGTCCCTCTAATCCCTGCGAGTCACTTCCAGTGCCACCACAGTGTATTCCAGTCCCTATAATCCCAACCCCATTCCATTCCCAGTCCATTCCCACACCTCCACCCTCTCTCCCAGTGCCCCCCAAGTCCCTACCACTCGACATCAAGTCCTCCCCATTCCCTCCCACTCCTTTCCCAGTCCCTCCCAGTCCATAAACAATCCCTCCCAATGCCACACCATCCCTCCCAGCTCTCTCCCAGCGCCCCCCCAGCTGATCCCAGTGTCTCCCCTCTCTCTCCCAGTGCCCCCCAGCGTGTCCATCTCGCTGATGCCCTTAAGCTCCCAACCTGAACCCGGCCGCCTGCTGTGCCCCGTGATGGATTTCTACCCTGCCCAGGTGCAGCTGAGGTGGTTCCAGGGCCAGCAGGAGCTCTCGGAGCAAGTGATGACCACCGACCTGCTCCCCAACGGGGACTGGACCTACCAGCTGCTGGTGCTGCTGGAAACGCACCCCCGGCGCGGGGTCACCTACACCTGCCAGGTGGAGCACGTCAGCCTGGAGCAGCCCCTGAGGCGGCACTGGGGTACGGCCAGAGCCCACAGCGCCGGGGGGAGCGGGGGAGGCACTGGGGGGGCTGGCAGGGGGATTGGGCTCTGCTGGGGGGAACTGGGAGGGGGGTAGAGAGAGGCTGGTTTATAGTGGGAGAGGGGCTTGGGGCTGTGGGAGGGCTGGGAAGGGGTCGGAAGGATGTTGGGGAGGGTGGGATGAGGTTCTGGGGCTGCTGGTGGGCACTGGGAGGGAGTTTGGGGGTGCTGGGGGGAACTGGGAGGGAGTTGGAGTGAGGCTGGAGGGGCTGGAAGGAGATTGGGGATGGAAAAGCAAAGGTTGGAATGAGGTTGGTTGTGCAGGGAAGAGATTGGGAGGGACCTTGTTGAGTTCTGTTGGGGCTGGGAAGGGACTGGGAGAGGGTTTGGGGGTCCTGGGGCGGTGGGGGGCAACTGGGAGGGGTTGTGGGATGCTGAGAGGGATGGGAGGGGCTTTGGTGTGTCCTGGGGAGGCTGGGAATGGATCGGGAGGAGGTTTCAGGGGCTCCTGGGTGGGCTGGAGGCGACTGGGAGGGTGCTTGGAGGGGCTTGGGGTGTCGGTGGTGAGAGGTTTTTGGGGGTCCTGAGCCCTGCTGACCCCCCAGAGATGCCGCCGGACGCTGCCCGCAGCAAGATGCTGACGGGGATCGGGGGCTTCGTGCTGGGCTTCGTCTTCCTGGCGCTGGGGCTCGGCTTCTACCTGCGCAAGAAGGTGAGGGGGGGTCCCGGGGGTCGTGTCCCCCCTGCCCCGCAGCGGCTGTGCTCCCCCCGGGGCCCCCCAGCCCGGTGTCACCCCCTTTTCTCTGCCCACAGAGCTCCTGAGCCGCCGCCGGCCGCAGCCCCTCACCGTGGCCTCGGGCCCGGCAGGGACCCCCCGCTCTGTCCCCGCGCTGATTTTGGGGGGTCGTGTGTCCCCCCAGCCCTGCTGTCACTCTGACCCCGCCCGGCTGCTCCCAGTGCTCCCAATAAAGCTTCCCAGTTGGCTCCGGTCGCGTTTCTTGGAGAGCACTGGGGAGGGACTTGGGGGGACCCCGCGGTGCGGCTGTGACTGGGGGGCAGACCTGACCCCGGGATGGATCGGGAATGGGGACCCCCGTGTGTCCCCAAGTGTCACCCCGCTCTGGGGGCCTTGGGAGGCAGCTGAACCCCGACACGGCACACAGCGAACCTCAAAAAAGGCGCTGAGACCCCCTGAGCCCCCCAGAACCTCTAAACCCCCTAGAAAAACAGCCCCGAAAAATAGCCCCGCGAAAATGAGCCAATGGGAGAAGGCGCTGAGCGATTCTGATCCAATCCGAGCTCGCGGCGCTGATGACTCTCCAGTTCCCAGGCAGACCCGCAGCGCCCAGCGCTCCCCACCCCAACCCCACCTGCGCCCCCCCCTCGCCCCCAGCGCTTCCCGCCAGCCCAATTTGGGGAGGGGGCGCCTGGGCGGCGCCCAGGCCTGGCCCGGAGCCCAGCGCTGCCCCAGCCCGACCTGCCCCGGCTCCATCCCGGCTCCTCCCGCGGCATGCGACGGCGTGGGGAAAAGGGGGGGAAAGGGTGGGCGCTGGGCTTGGGGGGAGGAGGAGAAGGGATGGAGGAGGAGGAGGAGGGATGAGGAAGGAGCGGGAGAAAGGCCGGAGATCCGAAGAGGAGGAGGTGGGAGGAGGAAGGAGGAGGAGCCGGAAGAGAGGAGGAGAGAGGAAGAGGAGGAACAGGAAGAGATTGGAGAGAGGAAGAGCAGCAGCAGCAGAAGCAGCGCGGAGCTCTTTG
The DNA here is from genome assembly GCF_008360975.1 of Lichenostomus cassidix. Lineage (NCBI taxonomy): Eukaryota > Metazoa > Chordata > Aves > Passeriformes > Meliphagidae > Lichenostomus > Lichenostomus cassidix. The sequence continues at coordinate 1,763,975 of NW_028147632.1, read as the reverse complement.
TCTGCCGCGGCCCCGGGAGCATCGGCGCCCCGCATGGCGCAGGTGAGGGGGAGGAGGAAGTCGCCCCAAATGTCTCGGGGGTCCCCGAGCGGCGTTTTTTCTGGGCGGGTGTTTGGAGCTCGCAGCTTCCGGGATTGAGCCCCAAATCTCGTTCAGGGTCGCTGGGAGGGTTTGATTGTGCGGGGGGAACGTTTGGATGTGGCGGAAGGGCAAAGCTGAGGCGGCAGTGGGGCTTTGGGGGATATTTTGGGGGCTGCAGGTGGGCACGGCCCGGTGTCGGGGTGGGAGGGGGACATGGGGCATGGGGTCCGGCCGGGAGAGCGGTGGAGGGGAAGGGCGGGAGCCCCGGAGTGGGGTGAGCGGAGAGGGGCGATGGCGGAGCTGGGGGAGCCCCGGCAGGCTGGAGAGGGGGGAGCGTGGCTAAGGGGGAAGCCTGGGATCCCTGGAAGCGCGGAGCAGAGAATGAGGGGAGAAGGGACCCCTGGGACCCCCAAAGCCCCCGGATCATCCCTAAGCGGGACCCTGGAAAACAGGGAAGCCCGGGAGCCACGGGAGCCCCATGAGTGCAGGGAAGGGAGAGCCTGAGGAGGCCAAAGTGCAAAGAGCAGAGAGGGGGAAATGCTGTGAGGGTTTTGAGGTGAATGGTGGTGGTTTGGGGTTTTTATGGACACAAACCCCTGGGAGAGTTGCAGAGCTGGAGCTGGGCAGGAGGAACCCCCAGGGCAAGGCGCTGAGCCCTTGTTTTTCCCCAAAGCAGGATTTGTCATTGCCAAGGCGTGGCCGGATGGAGGAAGAGGAAAAGGCCCGGAGATGCAGCCGGAGCTCGGAGCTGGGGGAGAAGCCTGAGGGCAGAGAGAAGCCCCACAAGTGTGGGGAATGTGGGAAAAGCTTCAGGCGGAGATCTGATCTGATCAAACACCAGAGGATCCACACTGGGGAAAAGCCCTTCGATTGTGGGAAGTGTGGGAAGAGCTTCAGCCAGATGTCACACCTGATGCAGCACCAGGTGATCCACACTGGGGAAAAGCCCTACGATTGTGCAGAATGTGGGAAGAGGTTTGGGCACAGGTCCACTCTGATGCAGCACAAGAAGATCCATACCGGGGAGAGGCCCTATGAGTGTGGGAAGTGTGGGAAGAGGTTTCAGACCAGCTCCCATCTCCTCGTCCATGAGCACATTCACACCCAGGAGAGGCCCTTCCACTGCCCTGACTGTGGGAAGGGCTTCAAGCGAAACTCCAACCTCATCACCCACCGGCGCATCCACACTGGGGAAAAGCCCTATGAGTGTGGGGAGTGTGGGAATAGATTTTGTTCGAAATCTGAGGTCATTGTTCACCAGAGGATCCACACTGGGGAAAAGCCCTACGAGTGTGGGAAGTGTGGGAAAAGCTTTAGCAGGATGTCCACCCTGATGCGGCACCGGGTGATCCACACTGGGGAAAAGCCCTACGATTGCGTGGAATGTGGGAAGAGCTTCAGCGACAGCTCCTCGCTGATCAAGCACAAGAAGATCCACACTGGGGAGAGGCCCTATGGGTGTCCCAAGTGTGGGAAGAGGTTTCACACCAGCTCCAGTCTCCTCCTCCATGAGCGCATTCACACCCAGGAGAGGCCCTTCCGCTGCCCTGACTGTGGGAAGGGCTTCAAGCGAAACTCCAACCTCATCACCCACCGGCGCATCCACACTGGGGAAAAGCCCTACGAGTGTGGGGAGTGTGGGAAGAGCTTCAGGGAGATGTCCACCCTGATGAAGCACCAGGTGATCCACACTGGGGAAAAGTCCTACGAGTGTCCCGAGTGTGGGAAGAGCTTCTCACAGAGGTCTGCCTTGACCCGACACCAGAAGAGGCACAAGTGAAGGAAGGCCTTCTGAGTTAGGGTAAAATAGAAATTATTAATTTAAAAGAGCTGGAAGTTCGATAATAATAACTTTTGAACTGATTTAGAAGGCCAGAGATTGGATAATGATTTACTAAGATTTGCCTGCTGGAGGCAATTTGTGATTCGCTTAATGATTTTGTGCCTACCTAGTATCGGGGAGGATAGAGAGAAGAGAAGCAAATAATTGAGAAAAACCACTGAGTGTAACTGAGCATCCCACCCTTGGACCCTGAACCGGTACAGGTGGGTTCTCAGGCTTGGACTTGGACCAAGAACCAAGGGAGCATGCGCAAGGGAGCAAGGTGAAGAGTTCATTGTGAGGAAGACTATCGATTATGCCGTCATCAAGCATTTGGGACCCTTGCCCACAATTAATCTGAGACACTGTGCTTGCACGAGCATATTTAGGTGAACTTTGAACTCATTATAATATGAAGCGGGGATAGGTAATTAATATGTATAGGGGCTTTGTCTAACTTTATGCATAAGTAACCTGTAACCTGATGTAAACCTCCTGAAGTGCTGCTGAGGGTGTGCATGCCTTTGGGGGGGCTACCCCCCATGCACCCCAGCTGGAATAAACACATACCTACTTCATAACTATCTGAGTTGTGGAGTCAATTCCATGATTCAATACAGACTGCTGCTCAGCCAAGCTCCTGCTCCATTCCTGAACTTCCACAAGCAGAACAAACACTTCCCAGAGCCACGAATACCGAATGTCAGACAAACTAGGGGTGCATGTTAAGGGACACAGACAGTGGGCGGATCGGGAAGTCTGTACCTTCCAAGTACCTCAGACAGTGTGTTGGAAAATATACCAGTTTAAATATTTCCTATAAATTTTGTCAAGGGGTTTGTTTGTTTGGTTTCTTACCCAGGGAAAAGGAATTTTAAGATTTTTTTCCAGGACATTTTTCTGCCCTGTGAGGTCTGATGAGCTCAACATAACTACAGACTAGGAGGAGCCCAAAAGACAAAAGGCCATCAGCAGCCATTAACGAACATCAGCTCCAAACCTCAGCCCTGGCTGTTTGGAGACACCTTGTCTGGCTAAAGAGAGATAAGAAGGAAGACCTAATTAGCATCAGAAGAGAAGCAATCTGGATCCAATACGAAACCATAGATTAGAAAATGAACAACATGGAACCAATTAAGACTGACCAAAATACCTTCTATGAGTTTAGAGTGTAAAAAATACCTAAAAAATCTTCCAAAACTTATGTGCCATAGCACGATTCTCTCTACAAACCCGGGCTCTGGATGAGGTGATTCCCGTGGTACATCCTGGCCAGAACAACATCCTGCTCAGATAATAAAGTAACGCCTTGACTCTCTAACATTGAAAATCTTGTTGAAAGGTTTTTCTTTTTCCCGCAGGTACGGTGACAAGAGGGCAAAGGGACAATGAAACGCAGCCGGGGAAACGAGCATAGAAAGGAAGCTGCGTTTTACAGCCCCATGGCAAATGCCCCACGGCCTCTCCCTCTGTCCATCCCTAAAGTCACTTTCACACGACTCCTCTGTCTCCTGCGGCCACACAAACCTCAGGCCACGCGGATTTTCCCGCACACTGCCGCCGACAGCGCAGCCACCTCTGTGCTACCGACAGCGAGCGGGACGAGCCAGCGCTGCTCCGGCACCGCCTCCTGCCGAGGCAGCAGCGGCAAGGAGACCGCGGGCAGCCGCTCCTTCAGCGGCCTCAGGCCAGCGGCAACACGGCGCCACAGGGAGGGAGGGAGGGAGGGAGACGGGAGAAGGAAGCCGCCACAGCCCCCCTGCCGCCCCCTGCATTCCCTCCATCCGCCCGCAGCGAGCCCCGAGCCCCGGCACAAGGCAGCGCGGCTCCCACCTGCGCTGGGACAGCCTCTCCGAGCTCCGCCGCCGCCTCCCCGGGCTCCGCCCGCTGCCGCCGCTCCCGGGCCGCACACACGCTCCCACCATGGCGCCGCTGCTGCCCCACTAAAGCCCTGCCTGCCTGCCTGCCTGCCTGGGGCGACACCAGCGCCGGCCTTGTCCCCGCTCGCTGGCACCGAGCAGCAATGGCGCTGGGACAATCCCGAGTGACAGCACAGCCAGCCAAGGGCAGCGAGGCGCGGGCTCTGCACAGCGCACAGCCCAAGCCCCACGCTCTCAGTGCCCCCCGGGCTGGCCGAGGCCAAAGCCGCACATGAGGAACAGCCCTGCAACGGGCCCGGGCCCAAGGCGCCATTGCTCTGCAAACAGCGACCAAGTTCTCCGCACCTCCCGGCCCCGCCTCGGCACGCAGCCCCCGGGGCAGCCCCACGGCCCCCACGGCAGCTCCCAGCCTCCGCCAGCCGCCCTGCAACGGCCCAGGGAGAGCAGGCCAAGGGACGCGGCTGCCGGCGCCCAGGGGACGCCAGGGACAGCGGGGGCACTTCACAAGCCTTTCCTGCAAAAGAGAAAACCATCAGCAAGGAAAAAGCAACAGCAGCGCTGGCTCCAGAGCACGGGGCCACACGAGGCCATGGCACATTGCAGTGGGGTGACGCTGGCCCCATGCCAGGCACCCAGCAGAGCTGCTCTCTCACTGCCCTGCACAGCCGCCGTGGGGAGAGAAAATTGAACCAAGGCTTCCTGAGCTGATAGAAGGACCTGGCTAAGAGATCCATCATCAAACACCTTTGTGCACAAAACAGGCTGGAAATTGCATATGTGAATTGAATTTATTGCTAACAAACTCAGAATAGGAGAAGAAGTAAAGTTTGACCATATAAAACACCTTCTTCTCAAATTACAGGGATCACCTGGAATGGGGGTCACCAGGATTCTGCCCAACGGGGGTCACTGGGGATCATCCACTGCAGATCTTCCCACTGGGGATGGAGTTGGAGCAGCAATGAAGCTCTTCCTGCACTCGGGACACTCGCAGGGCTTCCCTCACTGGTGCCTCCGTTGGTGCTGAGTCAAGAGAGAGCTCTGTGAGAAACTCTTCCCACACTCGGGACACTCGTAGGGCTTTTCCCCAGTGTGGATGCGCCGGTGGGTGATGAGAGAGTCATTTCGGTTGAAGCCCTTCCCACAGTCAGGGCAGCGGAAGGGCCTCTCCTGGGTGTGAATGCGCTCATGGCGGAGGAGACTGGAGCTGGTCTGAAACCTCTTCCCACACTTCCCACACTCATAGGGCCTCTCCCCAGTGTGGATCCTTTTGTGATGGATCAGGTTGGAGTTACTGCTGAAGCTCTTCTCACATTCTGTGCAATCATAGGGCTTTTCCCCAGTGTGGATCATCTGGTGCCCCCCCCAACCAACAAACAACCCCACACCAACAACCCCCAACACATGATCAGGCTGCAACTCTGGCTGAAGCTCTTCCCACACTCCCCACACTCATAGGGCTTTTCCCCAGTGTGGATCCTCTGGTGCCGGATCAGCTCATATCTCCACCTGAAGCTTTTGCCACATTCCCCACACTTCTGGAGCTTCTCTCTGCCCTCAGGCTTCTCCCCCAGCTCCGAGCTCCGGCTGCATCTCCGGGCCTTTTCCTCCTCCTCCATCCGGCCACGCCTTGGCAATGACAAATCCTGCTTTGGGGCAAAAACAAGGGCTCAGCGCCTTGCCCTGGGGGTTCCTCCTACCCAGCTCCAGCTCTGCAACTCTCCCAGGGGTTTGTGTCCATAAAATACCCAAACCACCACCATTCACCTCAAAACCCTCCCAGCATTTCCCCCTCTCTGCTCTTTGCACTTTGGCCTCCTCAGGCTCTCCCTTCTCTGCACTCATGGGGCTCCCGTGGCTCCCGGGCTTCCCTATTTTCCAGGGTGCCGCTTAGGGATGATCCGGGGGCTTTGGGGGTCTCAGGGGTCACTTCTCCCCTCATTCTCTGCTCCGCGCTTCCAGGGATCCCAGGCTTCCCCCTTAGCCACGCTCCCCCCTCTCCAGCCTGCCGGGGCTCCCCCAGCTCCGCCATCGCCCCTCTCCGCTCACCCCACTCCGGGGCTCCCGCCCTTCCCCTCCACCGCTCTCCCGGCCGGACCCCATGCCCCATGTCCCCCTCCCACCCCGACACCGGGCCGTGCCCACCTGCAGCCCCCAAAATATCCCCCAAAGCCCCACTGCCGCCTCAGCTTTGCCCTTCCGCCACATCCAAACGTTCCCCCCGCACAATCAAACCCTCCCAGCGACCCTGAACGAGATTTGGGGCTCAATCCCGCAAGCTGCGAGCTCCAAACACCTGCCCAGAAAAAACGCCGCTCGGGGACCCCCGAGACATTTGGGGCGACTTCCTCCTCCCCCTCACCTGCGGCGTGCGGGGCGCCGATGCTCCCGGGGCCGCGGCAGACAAAGAGCTCCGCGCGGCTTCTGCTGCTCCTCCTCTTCCTCTCTCCAACCTCTTCCTGTTCCTCCTCTTCCTCCCGCCTCCTTCTCCTTCCGCCTCCTCCTCCTCGGATCTCCGGCCTTTCTGCCGCTCCTTCCTCATCCCTCCTCCTCCTCCTCCATCCCTTCTCCTCCTCCCCCCAAGCCCAGCGCCCACCCTTTCCCCCCCTTTTCCCCACGCCGTCGCATGCCGCGGGAGGAGCCGGGATGGAGCCGGGGCAGGTCGGGCTGGGGCAGCGCTGGGCTCCGGGCCAGGCCTGGGCGCCCCCCACGCGCCCCCTCCCCAAATTGGGCTGGCGGGAAGCGCTGGGGGCGAGGGGGGGGCGCAGGTGGGGTTGGGGTGGGGAGCGCTGGGCACTGTGGGTCTGCCTGGGAACTGGAGAGTCATCAGCGCCGCGAGCTCGGATTGGAGAATGCCCGCAGGAGACAGGAGAGTCGTGTAAAAGTGACTTTATGGATGGACAGAGGGAGAGGCCGTGGGGCATTTGCCATGGGGCTGTAAAACGCAGCCTCCTTTTCATGCTCGTTTCCCGGCCGCATCTCCCTGTCCCTTTGCCGTCTGTCTGAGGTACTTGGAAGGTACAGACTTCCCGATCCGCCCACTGCCTGTGTCCCTTAATATGCACCCCTAGTTTGTGTAACATTCGGTATTCGTGGCTCTGGGAAGTGTTTGTTCTGCTTGTGGAAGTTCAGGAATGGAGCAGGACCTTGGCTGAGCAGCAGTCTGTATCAATTAGTAACAATTCAAATTCACAGTGGGTTCTGGGACCTGATAGGAATTCTTAGGATTCCCAGGCGCTGCTCCATTGTGTAAGATTTGTTCTGGTGGCCGTTCATGTTTTTTTAAACATTTTTGGTATGCTCCCTCATGAACTTACTCAGCACTTTTGTGTAATTTAATCATCTAATCTTTGGATCTCAAACTGGTTTCCCTGAACTTGTGGTATGAAAAATCCCCAGTGGTTTATTACACTCTATAGATCATCCACAATGCTAGCACATGTTGGAGTGAGGAGAGAGATGACTCCCCCCAATTTTTTTAGTGAAGTTTTCCCAACATTTTCCCACTTGCTGTTGCTCTTTGCAGATGAACCAATTTGTGCTGCTGTTGGGGTTTGACCCTGACTAAACGCCAGCACCCCTGCTCTCTCCTGCTGCAGACGTGCCAGAGGAGGGGAAAGAACAAAACTGTAAAAACACACACCAAATTCATGAGTTGAGGGAGATAGGGCACTGGTAGGAGGACCCACGGAAGAAAGGGCAGACAGGCTTTAAACTTAAAGTTGGAAAATGATTTAATTACTTAACAGAGTCGGAGGATATATGAGAGGTAAAAATAAGCTTTTCGTACACCATTTGTTCACTCACCACCTCCCTCTTAAAAATTCATTTTCTATTCACCCCCCCCCTTGCAACCACCAGCTCGGGTAGGGGGCAGGGTGTGGGGTATTTTCTTAGTCCATAGAGCAAGTTCATAAATCTATTCATCAGCACAATTCTTCAACTACAAATATTGTTTATCTCTGTTTATCTCTCTTTCTCTCTAGACAGTTTTCTTGCTCTCACCCCTCCCTCTTAAGACGATGTTTTCAGCCCCCTTCCCTCTTTCCAAACCCACAGCACGGGCAGGCGGCAGGGTGAGGGGTTTGTTCTCTGCTCAGTCCATCAGGGAGAAGGGTCTTCTGCTTAGCCACGGGGTCCCTCCCACGAGAGACAGTCCTCTGGGAACTTCTTTGGCATGGCTCTGATCTCACGAGCAACATCTCGCCCGAATTCTGCTGCAACGTGAGTCCTCTTGTCCATAAGGTGCAGACTCTGCCGGGCCGAGGCCAGGCTGCTTCCATGCCAGGAGCAAGGCCTTTCTCTCCCTTGCAAGGCCTTTTGCAGTTTTAACTGTTTAGATGAGACTCTCTGGATCACAGCTTCCTCCAGGCATCCACCTGCTCCTCTGGCGTGGGCTGTGGGTGGATTTCTGCACCCCTGTGGACTCCATGGGCTGCAGGGGAACCTCCTGCTCCCCCCACGGCCTTCAGCACGGCTAGCAGAGGGTTTTCAGCTGCAGCGACTGGAGCACCTCCTCCCCACCTTCTCCACTCACCTTGGTGTCTCCATGTTGTTCTCCCTTCATATGTTTTTACCCTTTCCTCCTCAAATTAAAAGCAGTGCGTTCCTACTTTCGTTTTGATTTTTTCTTAAATATGTATTCACAGAGGCAGAACTAGCACCTCTAATTGGCCCAAACCTGGCCAGCAGTATGTCCATCACCTTCAGAACCATCAGAGATTGACTGCTGGATTTGATGTAAAAACTTCCAGAGCTTTCACTCAGGACACACAGGAGCCATCTTTGTGCCACTCCCAACCCCTTAGACACCTCCTCAGCCTAGCACAACAGGTTCTGAGGGGTCCAAATTTATCCTAGATGTCAAAAAATAGTTTACTGATGTTCTGGGCCAATCAAAACCACCACAACTCCCCTCTGGCCCAGTCCCTTCCCAGTCCCTCCCAGTGCCACCCAGTCCCTCTAATCCCATTCCTAGTCCATTCCCAGTCCTCCACCATCACCCTCAGTGCCCTCCCAGTGCCCTCCAACCTACTCCCCTCTCTCCCAGTCCCTCTAATCCCTGCGAGTCACTTCCAGTGCCACCACAGTGTATTCCAGTCCCTATAATCCCAACTCCATTCCATTCCCAGTCCATTCCCACACCTCCACTCTCTCTCCTAGTGCCCCCCAAGTCCCTACCACTCGACACCAAGTCCTCCCCACTACATTCCCATTCCATCCCACTCCTTTCCCAGTCCCTCCCAGTCCATAAACAATCCCTCCCAATGCCACACCACCTCTCCCAGCTCTCTCCCAGCGCCCCCCCAGCTGATCCCAGTGTCTCCCCTCTCTCTCCCAGTGCCCCCCAGCGTGTCCATCTCGCTGGTGCCCTCGAGCTCCCAGCCCGAGCCCAGCCGCCTGCTGTGCTCCGTGATGGATTTCTACCCTGCGCAGGTGCAGGTGAGGTGGTTCCAGGGCCAGCAGGAGCTCTCGGAGCAAGTGATGACCACCGACCTGCTCCCCAACGGGGACTGGACCTACCAGCTGCTGGTGCTGCTGGAAACGCCCCCCCGGCGCGGGGTCACCTACACCTGCCAGGTGGAGCACGTCAGCCTGGAGCAGCCCCTGAGGCGGCACTGGGGTACGGCCAGAGCCCACAGCGCCGGGGGGAGCGGGGGAGGCACTGGGGGGGCTGGCAGGGGGATTGGGCTCTGCTGGGGGGAACTGGGAGGGGGGTAGAGAGAGGCTGGTTTATAGTGGGAGAGGGGCTTGGGGCTGTGGGAGGGCTGGGAAGGGGTCGGAAGGATGTTGGGGAGGGTGGGATGAGGTTCTGGGGCTGCTGGTGGGCACTGGGAGGGAGTTTGGGGGTGCTGGGGGGAACTGGGAGGGAGTTGGAGTGAGGCTGGAGGGGCTGGAAGGAGATTGGGGATGGAAAAGCAAAGGTCGGAATGAGGTTGGTTGTGCAGGGAAGAGATTGGGAGGGACCTTGTTGAGTTCTGTTGGGGCTGGGAAGGGACTGGGAGAGGGTTTGGGGGTCCTGGGGCGGTGGGGGGCAACTGGGAGGGGTTGTGGGATGCTGAGAGGGACGGGAGGGGCTTTGGTGTGTCCTGGGGAGGCTGGGAATGGATCGGGAGGAGGTTTCAGGGGCTCCTGGGTGGGCTGGAGGCGACTGGGAGGGTGCTTGGAGGGGCTTGGGGTGTCGGTGGTGAGAGGTTTTTGGGGGTCCTGAGCCCTGCTGACCCCCCAGAGATGCCGCCGGACGCTGCCCGCAGCAAGATGCTGACGGGGATCGGGGGCTTCGTGCTGGGCTTCGTCTTCCTGGCGCTGGGGCTCGGCTTCTACCTGCGCAAGAAGGTGAGGGGGGGTCCCGGGGGTCGTGTCCCCCCTGCCCCGGAGCGGCTGTGCTCCCCCCGGGGCCACCCAGCCCGGTGTCACCCCCTTTTCTCTGCCCACAGAGCTCCTGAGCCGCCGCCGGCCGCAGCCCCTCCCCGTGGCCTCGGGCCCGGCCGGGACCCCCCGCTCTGTCCCCGCGCTGATTATGGGGGGTCGTGTGTCCCCCCAGCCCTGCTGTCACTCTGACCCCGCCCGGCTGCTCCCAGTGCTCCCAATAAAGCTTCCCAGTTGGCTCCGGTCGCGTTTCTTGGAGAGCACTGGGGAGGGACTTGGGGGGACCCCGCGGTGCGGCTGTGACTGGGGGGCAGACCTGACCCCGGGATGGATCGGGAATGGGGACCCCCGTGTGTCCCCAAGTGTCACCCCGCTCTGGGGGCCTTGGGAGGCAGCTGAACCCCGACACGGCACACAGCGAACCTCAAAAAAGGCGCTGAGACCCCCTGAGCCCCCCAGAACCTCTAAACCCCCTAGAAAAACAGCCCCGAAAAATAGCCCCGCGAAAATGAGCCAATGGGAGAAGGCGCTGAGCGATTCTGATCCAATCCGAGCTCGCGGCGCTGATGACTCTCCAGTTCCCAGGCAGACCCGCAGCGCCCAGCGCTCCCCACCCCAACCCCACCTGCGCCCCCCCCCCGCCCCCAGCGCTTCCCGCCAGCCCAATTTGGGGAGGGGGCGCGTGGGGGGCGCCCAGGCCTGGCCCGGAGCCCAGCGCTGCCCCAGCCCGACCTGCCCCGGCTCCATCCCGGCTCCTCCCGCGGCATGCGACGGCGTGGGGAAAAGGGGGGGAAAGGGTGGGCGCTGGGCTTGGGGGGAGGAGGAGAAGGGATGGAGGAGGAGGAGGAGGGATGAGGAAGGAGCGGCAGAAAGGCCGGATAACCGAGGAGGAGGAGGAGGCGGGAGGAGGAAGGAGGAGAGAGGAAGAGGAGGAACAGGAAGAGGTTGGAGAGAGGAAGAGGAGGAGCAGCAGAAGCAGCGCGCAGCTCTTTGTCTGCCGCGGCCCCGGGAGCATCGGCGCCCCGCACGCCGCAGGTGAGGGGGAGGAGGAAGTCGCCCCAAATGTCTCGGGGGTCCCCGAGCGGCGTTTTTTCTGGGCGGGTGTTTGGAGCTCGCAGCTTGCGGGATTGAGCCCCAAATCTCGTTCAGGGTCGCTGGGAGGGTTTGATTGTGCGGGGGGAACGTTTGGATGTGGCGGAAGGGCAAAGCTGAGGCGGCAGTGGGGCTTTGGGGGATATTTTGGGGGCTGCAGGTGGGCACGGCCCGGTGTCGGGGTGGGAGGGGGACATGGGGCATGGGGTCCGGCCGGGAGAGCGGTGGAGGGGAAGGGCGGGAGCCCCGGAGTGGGGTGAGCGGAGAGGGGCGATGGCGGAGCTGGGGGAGCCCCGGCAGGCTGGAGAGGGGGGAGCGTGGCTAAGGGGGAAGCCTGGGATCCCTGGAAGCGCGGAGCAGAGAATGAGGGGAGAAGGGACCCCTGGGACCCCCAAAGCCCCCGGATCATCCCTAAGCGGGACCCTGGAAAATAGGGAAGCCCGGGAGCCACGGGAGCTGCATGAGTGCAGGGAAGGGAGACCCTGAGGAGGCCAAAGTGCAAAGAGCAGAGAGGGGGAAATGCTGGGAGGGTTTTGAGGTGAATGGTGGTGGTTTGGGGTTTTTATGGACACAAACCCCTGGGAGAGTTGCAGAGCTGGAGCTGGGCAGGAGGAACCCCCAGGGCAAGGCGCTGAGCCCTTGTTTTTCCCCAAAGCAGGATTTGTCATTGCCAAGGCGTGGCCGGATGGAGGAGGAGGAAAAGGCCCGGAGATGCAGCCGGAGCTCGGAGCTGGGGGAGAAGCCTGAGGGCAGAGAGAAGCCCCACAAGTGTGGGGAATGTGGGAAAAGCTTCAGGCGGAGATCTGATCTGATCAAACACCAGAGGATCCACACTGGGGAAAAGCCCTTCGATTGTGGGAAGTGTGGGAAGAGCTTCAGCCAGATGTCACACCTGATGCAGCACCAGGTGATCCACACTGGGGAAAAGCCCTACGATTGTGCAGAATGTGGGAAGAGGTTTGGGCACAGGTCCACTCTGATGCAGCACAAGAAGATCCATACCGGGGAGAGGCCCTATGAGTGTGGGAAGTGTGGGAAGAGGTTTCAGACCAGCTCCCATCTCCTCGTCCATGAGCACATTCACACCCAGGAGAGGCCCTTCCGCTGCCCTGACTGTGGGAAGGGCTTCAAGCGAAACTCCAACCTCATCACCCACCAGCGCATCCACACTGGGGAAAAGCCCTATGTGTGTGGGGAGTGTGGGAATAGATTTTGTTCGAAATCTGAGGTCATTGTTCACCAGAGGATCCACACTGGGGAAAAGCCCTACGAGTGTGGGAAGTGTGGGAAAAGCTTTAGCAGGATGTCCACCCTGATGCGGCACCGGGTGATCCACACTGGGGAAAAGCCCTACGATTGTGTGGAATGTGGGAAGAGCTTCAGGCACAGCTCCAACCTGATGCAGCACAAGAAGATCCACACTGGGGAGAGGCCCTATGAGTGTCCCACGTGTGGGAAGAGGTTTCAGAGGAGCTCCAATCTCCTCGTCCATGAGCGCATTCACACCCAGGAGAGGCCCTTCCGCTGCCCTGACTGCGGGAAGGGCTTCAACCGAAACGACACTCTCATCACCCACCGGCGCATCCACACTGGGGAAAAGCCCTATGAGTGTGGGGAGTGTGGGAAGAGCTTCTCCAGGAGCTCTCACTTGACTCAGCACCAACGGAGGCACCAGTGAGGGAAGCCCTGCGAGTGTCCTGAGTGCAGGAAGAGCTTCATTGCTGCTCCAACTCCATCCCCAGTGGGAAGATCTGCAGTGGATGATCCCCAGTGATCCCCGTTGGGCAGAATCCTGGTGACCCCCATTCCAGGTGATCCCCGTCGGCTGATGGGAAGGTATTTTAAATGGTCAAAATTTACTACTTCTCCTCCTCTGAGTTTGTTAGCAATAAATTCAATTCACATATCCAATTTCCAGCCTGTTTTGTGCACAAAGGTGTTGGATGAGGGATCTCTTAGCCAGGTCCTTCTATCAGCTCAGGAAGCCTTGGTTCAATTTTCTCTCCCCACGGCGGCTGTGCAGGGCAGTGAGAGAGCAGCTCTGCTGGGTGCCTGGCATGGGGCCAGCGTCACCCCACTGCAATGTGCCATGGCCTCGTGTGGCCCTGTGCTCTGGAGCCAGCGCTGCTGTTGCTTTTTCCTTGCTGATGGTTTTCTCTTTTGCAGGAAAGGCTTGTGAAGTGCCCCCGCTGTCCCTGGCGTCCCCTGGGCGCCGGCAGCCGCGTCCCTTGGCCTGCTCCCCCTGGGCCGTTGCAGGGCGGCTGGCGGAGGCTGGGAGCTGCCGTGGGGGCCGTGGGGCTGCCCCGGGGGCTGCGTGCCGAGGCGGGGCCGGGAGGTGCGGAGAACTTGGTCGCTGTTTGCAGAGCAATGGCGCCTTGGGCCCGGGCCCGTTGCAGGGCTGTTCCTCATGTGCGGCTTTGGCCTCGGCCAGCCCGGGGGGCACTGAGAGCGCGGGGCTTGGGCTGTGCGCTGTGCAGAGCCCGCGCCTCGCTGCCCTTGGCTGGCTGTGCTGTCACTCGGGATTGTCCCAGCGCCATTGCTGCTCGGTGCCAGCGAGCAGGGACAAGGCCGGCGCCGGTGTCGCCCCCAGGCAGGCAGGCAGGCAGGCAGGGCTTTAGTGGGGCAGCAGCGGCGCCATGGTGGGAGCGTGTGTGCGGCCCGGGAGCGGCGGCAGCGGGCGGAGCCCGGGGAGGCGGTGGCGGAGCTCGGAGAGGCTGTCCCAGCGCAGGTGGGAGCCGCGCTGCCTTGTGCCGGGGCTCGGGGCTCGCTGCGGGCGGATGGAGGGGATGCAGGGGGCGGCAGGGGGGCTGTGGCGGCTTCCTTCTCCCCTCTCCCTCCCTCCCTCCCTCCCTGGCTGTGGCGCCGTGTTGCCGCTGGCCTGAGGCCGCTGAGGGAGCGGCTGCCCGCGGTCTCCTTGCCGCTGCTGCCTCGGCAGGAGGCGGTGCCGGAGCAGCGCTGGCTCGTCCCGCTCGCTGTCGGTAGCACAGAGGTGGCTGCGCTGTCGGCGGCAGTGTGCGGGAAAATCCGCGTGGCCTGAGGTTTGTGTGGCCGCAGGAGACAGAGGAGTCGTGTGAAAGTGACTTTAGGGATGGACAGAGGGAGAGGCCGTGGGGCATTTGCCATGGGGCTGTAAAACGCAGCTTCCTTTCTATGCTCGTTTCCCCGGCTGCGTTTCATTGTCCCTTTGCCCTCTTGTCACCGTACCTGCGGGAAAAAGAAAAACCTTTCAACAAGATTTTCAATGTTAGAGAGTCAAGGCGTTACTTTATTATCTGAGCAGGATGTTGTTCTGGCCAGGATGTACCACGGGAATCACCTCATCCAGAGCCCGGGTTTGTAGAGAGAATCGTGCTATGGCACATAAGTTTTGGAAGATTTTTTAGGTATTTTTTACACTCTAAACTCATAGAAGGTATTTTGGTCAGTCTTAATTGGTTCCATGTTGTTCATTTTCTAATCTATGGTTTCGTATTGGATCCAGATTGCTTCTCTTCTGATGCTAATTAGGTCTTCCTTCTTATCTCTCTTTAGCCAGACAAGGTGTCTCCAAACAGCCAGGGCTGAGGTTTGGAGCTGATGTTCGTTAATGGCTGCTGATGGCCTTTTGTCTTTTGGGCTCCTCCTAGTCTGTAGTTATGTTGAGCTCATCAGACCTCACAGGGCAGAAAAATGTCCTGGAAAAAAATCTTAAAATTCCTTTTCCCTGGGTAAGAAACCAAACAAACAAACCCCTTGACAAAATTTATAGGAAATATTTAAACTGGTATATTTTCCAACACACTGTCTGAGGTACTTGGAAGGTACAGACTTCCCGATCCGCCCACTGTCTGTGTCCCTTAACATGCACCCCTAGTTTGTCTGACATTCGGTATTCGTGGCTCTGGGAAGTGTTTGTTCTGCTTGTGGAAGTTCAGGAATGGAGCAGGAGCTTGGCTGAGCAGCAGTCTGTATTGAATCATGGAATTGACTCCACAACTCAGATAGTTATGAAGTAGGTATGTGTTTATTCCAGCTGGGGTGCATGGGGGGTAGCCCCCCCAAAGGCATGCACACCTCAACAACACTTCAGGAGGTTTACATCAGGTTACAGGTTACTTATGCATAAAGTTAGACAAAGCCCCTATACATATTAATTACCTATCCCCGCTTCATATTATAATGAGTTCAAAGTTCACCTAAATATGCTCACGCAAGCACAGTGTCTCAGATTAATTGTGGGCAAGGGTCCCAAATGGTTAATGATGAGGTAATCAATAGTCTTCCTCAAAATGAACTCTTCACCTTGCTCCCTTGCGCATGCTCCCTTGGTTCTTGGTCCAAGTCCAAGCCTGAGAACCCACCTGTACCGGTTCAGGGTCCAAGGGTGGGATGCTCAGTTACACTCAGTGGTTTTTCTCAATTATTTGGCTCTCTTCTCTCTATCCTCCCCGATACTAGGTAGGCACAAAATCATTAAGCGAATCACAAATTGCCTCCAGCAGGCAAATCTTAGTAAATCATTATCCAATCTCTGGCCTTCTAAATCAGTTCAAAAGTTATTATTATCGAACTTCCAGCTCTTTTAAATTAATAATTTCTATTTTACCCTAACTCAGAAGGCCTTCCTTCACTTGTGCCTCTTCTGGTGTCGGGTCAAGGCAGACCTCTGTGAGAAACTCTTCCCACACTCGGGACACTCGTAGGACTTTTCCCCAGTGTGGATCACCTGGTGCCGCATCAGGGTGGACATCTCCCTGAAGCTCTTCCCACACTTCCCACACTCGTAGGGCTTTTCCCCAGTGTGGATGCGCCGGTGGGTGATGAGGTGGGAGTTTCGGTTGAAGCCTTTCCCACAGTCAGGGCAGCGGAAGGGCCTCTCCTGGGTGTGAATGCGCTCATGGAGGAGGAGATGGGAGCTGGTCTGAAACCTCTTCCCACACTTGGGACACCCATAGGGCCTCTCCCCAGTGTGGATCTTCTTGTGCTGGATCAGGTTGGAGCTGTGGTTGAAGCTCTTCCCACATTCTGTGCAATCGTAGGGCTTTTCCCCAGTGTGGATCACCTGGTGCCGCATCAGGTTGGACATCCGGCTGAAGCTTTTCCCACACTTCCCACACTCATAGGGCTTTTCTCCTGAGTGGATTTTCTTGTGCTTGATCAGCAAGGAGCTGTCGCTGAAGCTCTTCCCACATTCTTCGCAATCATAGGGCTTTTCCCCAGTGTGGATCACCTGGTGCTGCATCAGGTTGGACATCTGGCTGAAGCTCTTCCCACACTCCCCACACTCATAGGGCTTTTCCCCAGTGTGGATCCTCTGGTGCACGATCAGCTGACATCTCCACCTGAAGCTTTTCCCACATTCCCCACACTTGTGGGGCTTCTCTCTGCCCTCAGGCTTCTCCCCCAGCTTCGAGCTCCGGCTGCATCTCCGGGCCTTTTCCTCCTCCTCCATCCGGCCACGCCTTGGCAATGACAAATCCTGCTTTGGGGCAAAAACAAGGGCTCAGCGCCTTGCCCTGGGGGTTCCTCCTGCCCAGCTCCAGCTCTGCAACTCTCCCAGGGGTTTGTGTCCATAAAAACCCCAAACCACCACCATTCACCTCAAAACCCTCACAGCATTTCCCCCTCTCTGCTCTTTTCACTTTGGCCTCCTCAGGCTCTCCCTTCCCTGCACTCATGGGGCTCCCGTGCCTCCCGGGCTTCCCTATTTTCCAGGGTCCCGCTTAGGGATGATCCGGGGGCTTTGGGGGTCCCAGGGGTCCCTTCTCCCCTCATTCTCTGCTCCGCGCTTCCAGGGATCCCAGGCTTCCCCCTTAGCCACGCTCCCCCCTCTCCAGCCTGCCGGGGCTCCCCCAGCTCCGCCATCGCCCCTCTCCGCTCACCCCACTCCGGGGCTCCCGCCCTTCCCCTCCACCGCTCTCCCGGCCGGACCCCATGCCCCATGTCCCCCTCCCACCCCGACACCGGGCCGTGCCCACCTGCAGCCCCCAAAATATCCCCCAAAGCCCCACTGGCGCCTCAGCTTTGCCCTTCCGCCACATCCAAACGTTCCCCCCGCACAATCAAACCCTCCCAGCGACCCTCCACGAGATTTGGGGCTCAATCCCGCAAGCTGCGAGCTCCAAACACCCGCCCAGAAAAAACGCCGCTCGGGGACCCCCGAGACATTTGGGGCGATTCCTCCTCCCCCTCACCTGCGGCGTGCGGGGCGCCGATGCTCCCGGGGCCGCGGCAGACAAAGAGCTGCGCGCTGCTTCTGCTGCTCCTCCTCTTCCTCTCTCCAACCTCTTCCTGTTCCTCCTCTTCCTCACTCCTCCTTCCTCCTTCCCGCCTCCTCCTGCTCGGATCTCCGGCCTTTCTCTCGCTCCTTCCTCATCCCTCCTCCTCCTCCTCCATCCCTTCTCCTCCTCCCCCCAAGCCCAGCGCCCACCCTTTCCCCCCCTTTTCCCCACGCCGTCGCATGCCGCGGGAGGAGCCGGGATGGAGCCGGGGCAGGTCGGGCTGGGGCAGCGCTGGGCTCCGGGCCAGGCCTGGGCGCCCCCCACGCGCCCCCTCCCCAAATTGGGCTGGCGGGAAGCGCTGGGGGCGAGGGGGGGGCGCAGGTGGGGTTGGGGTGGGGAGCGCTGGGCGCTGCGGGTCTGCCTGGGAACTGGAGAGTCATCAGCGCCGCGAGCTCGGATTGGATCAGAATCGCTCAGCGCCTTCTCCCATTGGCTCATTTTCGCGGGGCTGTTTTTCGGGGCTGTTTTTCTAGGGGGTTTGGAGGTTCTGGGCGGCTCAGGGGGTCTCCCTTTTTTGGGGTTCGCTGTGTGCCGTGTCGGGGTTCAGCTGCCTCCCAAGGCCCCCAGAGCGGGGTGACACTTGGGGACACACGGGGGTCCCCATTCCCGATCCATCCCGGGCTCAGCTCTGCCCCCCAATCACAGCCCCACCGCGGGGTCCCCCCAAGTCCCTCCCCAGTGCCCCCCAAGAAACGCGACCGGAGCCAACTGGGAAGCTTTACTAGGAGCACTGGGAGCAGCCGGGCGGGGTCAGAGTGACAGCAGGGCTGGGGGGACACACGACCCCGTGTGACTGGAGTGTGAAGGATCTGCTGGAAGTCCACAGCACTTCAGCAACCAGGAATGAACTCAAAAGAACCCTCACGGGTGGCCTCCAGGAAGGGGACAGTGTCAGTCCAGGAGCACAGGGCTGGCAGGGTGTGGCTGTGTCCAGGGCTCTGGAAGAGACGTGGTGCTCTGCTGGGACTGACATGCCTGGGCCTGGGCAGTTCAGCCGTATCTGTCCCCTGTCCCTGTCTGTGTCCCTTGTCCCTGTCTGTGTCCCCTGTCCCTGTCTGTGTCCCTTGTTCCTGGCTGTGTCCCCATCCCTTGTCTCTCCTGCTGCCAGCTCAGTGAGTGGCACACAGTCTGAGGGTCCCTCCTCTGTTCCCTGGGCGTCGGGTGGGAGATGTGAGGGCTGAGCCTGCTCAGGACAGCTCCATCCTCACGACAAACTGCTCTTTCCAGCTCCAGGCCAGAGGATCAGATCCCACCTCAAGTTTATAGTGGTGCTGGTTGTGCTCCTAGCCCTGGTTGTGGCTCTGGGGGTGTCCTTGGCTGCTGTGTCAGGTAAGGAAGGAGCAGCAGCCTCAGCCCAACCCCTCGGGGCACTGCTGGCTCACTGCTGCCTGAGGGGAGAATCCTCAGACATTCTTCTCCATTTCCCTCTGCAGGGAGAATACACAGAGAGACTCCAGTTACTCCAGTTAACCCTGCAGCTCGGGTGCTGCTGGCCTGTCCCCATGGCTGGGTTGGGTACAACGGGATCTGCTACTTCCTCTCGAGGCATCGTCTCTCCTGGGATCAGGCTAAGGCTCGGTGCTCCGAGCTCGAGGCTTCCCTGGCTGTGCTCACTGACAAGGAAATGGTGAGTGAGGGGTTTGGGGGGTTTGGGAAGGCCAAGGGGACCCTGGGGTGCTCCTGGGCTAGGAGTCCATTGTTTGCTCCTCTCTCCTTGCCAGGAGTTCCTGTTCCGCCTCAGCAGGAATGTTGATTACTGGCTCGGGCTGCACAGACAGGGCCAGCGGCTGCAGTGGGTGGATGGCAGCAGCTTCAGCTCCTCGTGAGTCCTGGGGGGCACAGGCAGGGCCTGGGGGCACAGGCAGGGCCCTGGGGGGCACAGGGCTGCTGGGACTGTCCCTTGTGAGCAGCACTGTTTCTCCTGCTGGGGAGGACAAAGCATAACCTCTTTCTCTGCTCCTCCTTACAGGTTAAAGATCCTTGGCAATGGAGAGTGTGTGTTCCTGCGAGAGGGAAAGTTTAGGAGTACAACCTGCACAGATCACCTGCACTGTCTGTGCAGCAGAGCCCAAAGTGAGCTGTAACTGGGGATGGAGGAATTACCTTCTCTGTGCTGAGCACTCACAGCTTAGCCTCTTCTTCCCCCCAGCACGGGGATTTCCTTCCTCAGCTGCAGCATCTGCCTTGCACTGACTCTCAGGGTCACCTCGGTGCACTTTGCAGAGTCACCTCAGTGTTTGATCTCAAGGAGATGAATCTGCAGGAGGAGGAGATGATGTGGAAGCTGATCTGTGGCTGCCTGGGCTGGGTGTTCCTGTCTCCCTCTGGAGCCGTTCCAGGAATCTTCCTGTTTCTCTTGCACTACATGTTTCTACAGTGACCTTTTATATATATATTGATATGGAAAGGGATTTCAAACATGTTTTTCCAGCACTTGCAGTGTATTTATACACTAAGCTTGTATCTATATACGAAAATATAACACTGTGAGTGTAGACCTACACGTTCTTCTAAAACTGAATTTGTACACTGATCTTATATATATATTACCATATATTAATATAACACTCTGGATACAGAATTACATGTTCTTCTGACATTGTTTTTACACACTAGCTTTGTACATATATATGAAAATATAACTCTGTGAGTATAGACCTACACGTTCTTCTAAAACTGTATTTGTACACTGACCTTATATATATATTAGCATATATTAATGTAACACTCTGGATACAAAATTACATGTTCCTCTAACATTGTATTTATATACTAACCTTGTCTATCTTGATATAATACTGTGGATACAGAACTACCTGTTCTTCTAAAACTGTATTTACACACTAACCTTATATATATTAGCATATATTAATATAACACTCTGGATACAGAACTACCTGTTCTTCTAACATTGTATTTATACACTAATGTTGTATATATTGATACAACACTGTGGATACAGATTTGAAACATCTGCTGCCATGGTGATGTGACCTTTGTGGGAGCAGAGTGCAAAATAATGCCAGGGTTGTGATTGGAACCTACAGGTGCCATTCCCTTAGGAGTTGGACTTGATCCTTGTGGGTCTCTTCCAACTCAGAGGAGTGTGTGAGATGTTGTTGTGTGACACCCATCAGTATGTACAGCGCCCATGTTGCTGTTATTGTTGTATTCTTTATAAAATTATTATTTTTTTATTAAATACTTATGAAGCATCACTATGTCCCTCGTGTCCCTTGCCCTGCTCCCCCTGCCCCGGGGACTTCAGCCGAGCCAGAGCCTCTTCCCAGTGCTCCCAGTGCTCCCAGTCTGCCCGTGCAGCCTCCAGCAGCCAGCGAGGCCTTCAGCTGGGCCGGCAGAGAGGAGCTGCTGGGAGCTCCCAAATCAGTTGGGTTCCGTTTGTCCTTCCCAGCCTGGGGAACAACGATTTGGGAGTTTTCTGCCCAAACGCTGTCCGTTCCTCCGCTCAGCCCAAGGGGTTTGGGGAGATTTTGGCTTTTTGGGGGAAATCAAAGCGATGTGGGGACAAGGCGGGATTGTCCCTCAGCCGCGTTCTGACCAATCAGAGTTCGAGAATGAGGAGTGGCAGCAGAATCTGCCAATGGGAGTGGAGGGCGGGATGTCCGCAGGGTATATAAAGGGTAACTGAGCAGCAGAGAATTCTTCATAGGTTTTTAAAATGTGGGAGGAGAAAAAGGCCTGGAATGTCCCGGGCCGTGCTGGAGGCCAAGGAACCGCTGCTGCTCTGAACCGGCGGGAGGTGAAAACCGCTGTGACACTGTCCTCCTCACCCTGGTGTCCCTCGACAGCACACAATGCCTCAGGAACAGGCTGCTCCGGCAGGGTTCCCCCACAAGTCCCGCCAGCAGCCACTTCCATGGCTCGGCAGGAGCTTCCCATGGCTCAGGGTCTCTCTCAGGCATCCCCTGCTCCGGCCTGGGCTCCTGCCGGGGCTGCAGGGGAGTCCCTGCTCCATCCCGGCCTCACCCACAGCTCACACCGAGCTGGACCTGCAGCTCCAGGTCACACCGAGCTCCCGCCGGTTCAGGGCAGCAGCGATTCTTTGTCCTCCTGCCCGGGCAGGGACACTGCAGGGCTGAGGAGCCAAAAAGAGAATTTCGGCCACAACCCCGGGATTGTGCCTGGAGCGACCGGGGCGATTCTGTGCGTGTGCAGAGCTCTCCCACCTCACTCCCATTGGGTGATAGTGCAGTCACTCGTAATACTGGAGCGGTGATTAATCAGACTGGGGAGAAGCACCGCCCTTGGTGCCGCCCCGGTACCGCCATTGCCGGAGGGTCAGTGAGGGCTCGGGAGCGGCAGCGGCCGGAGCGCCGTGAGGCGGCGGAGCTCGGAGGCGGCGGAGCTCGGCGGTGACCGCACCGCAGCGACCCGGGGACAGGAGAGACACCTCTGTGCTACCGACAGCAAGCGGGACGAGCCAGCGCTGCTCCGGCACCGCCTCCTGCCGAGGCAGCAGCGGCAAGGAGACCGCGGGCAGCCGCTCCCTCAGCGGCCTCAGGCCAGCGGCAACACGGCGCCACAGCCAGCGAGGGAGGGAGGGAGGGAGACGGGAGAAGGAAGCCGCCACAGCCCCCCTGCCGCCCCCTGCATCCCCTCCATCCGCCCGCAGCGAGCCCCGAGCCCCGGCACAAGGCAGCGCGGCTCCCACCTGCGCTGGGACAGCCTCTCCGAGCTCCGCCGCCGCCTCCCCGGGCTCCGCCCGCTGCCGCCGCTCCCGGGCCGCACACACGCTCCCACCATGGCGCCGCAGCTGCCCCACTAAAGCCCTGCCTGCCTGCCTGCCTGCCTGGGGGCGACACCGGCGCCGGCCTTGTCCCCGCTCGCTGGCACCGAGCAGCAATGGCGCTGGGACAATCCCGAGTGACAGCACAGCCAGCCAAGGGCAGCGAGGCGCGGGCTCTGCACAGCGCACAGCCCAAGCCCCGCGCCCCCCGGGCTGGCCGAGGCCAAAGCCGCACATGAGGAACAGCCCTGCAACGGGCCCGGGCCCAAGGCGCCATTGCTCTGCAAACAGCGACCAAGTTCTCCGCACCTCCCTGCCCCGCCTCGGCACGCAGCCCCCGGGGCAGCCCCACGGCCCCCACGGCAGCTCCCAGCCTCCGCCAGCCGCCCTGCAACGGCCCATGGGGAGCAGGCCAAGGGACGCGGCTGCCGGCGCCCAGGGGACGCCAGGGACAGCGGGGGCACTTCACAAGCCTTTCCTGCAAAAGAGAAAACCATCAGCAAGGAAAAAGCAACAGCAGCGCTGGCTCCAGAGCACAGGGCCACACGAGGCCATGGCACATTGCAGTGGGGTGACGCTGGCCCCATGCCAGGCACCCAGCAGAGCTGCTCTCTCACTGCCCTGCACAGCCGCCATGGGGAGAGAAAATTGAACCAAGGCTTCCTGAGCTGATAGAAGGACCTGGCTAAGAGATCCCTCATCCAACACCTTTGTGCACAAAACAGGCTGGATATTGGATATGTGAATTGAATTTATTGCTAACAAACTCAGAGGAGGAGAAGTAGTAAATTTTGACCATTTAAAATACCTTCCCATCAGCCGACGGGGATCACCTGGAATGGGGGTCACCAGGATTCTGCCCAACGGGGATCACTGGGGATCATCCACTGCAGATCTTCCCACTGGGGATGGAGTTGGAGCAGCAATGAAGCTCTTCCTGCACTCGGGACACTCACAGGGCTTCCCTCACTGGTGCCTTTGTTGGTGCCGAGTCAAGTTAGAGCTCTGTGAGAAACTCTTCCCACACTCCCCACACTCGTAGGGCTTTTCCCCAGTGTGGATGCGCCGGTGGGTGATGAGGGTGGAGTTTTGGTTGAAGCCCTTCCCACAGTCAGGGCAGCGGAAGGGCCTCTCCTGGGTGTGAATGCGCTCATGGCGGAGGAGATGGGAGCTGGTCTGAAACCTCTTCCCACATGTGGGACACTCATAGGGCCTCTCCCCAGTGTGGATCTTCTTGTGCTGGATCAGGGTGGAGCTGTCACGGAAGCTTTTCCAACATTCCCCACAATCGTAGGGCTTTTCCCCAGTGTGGATCTTCTTGTGCTGCATCAGGGTGGAGCTCTGGCTGAAGCTCTTCCCACATTCTGCACAATCGTAGGGCTTTTCCCCAGTGTGGGTCACCTGATGCCGCATCA
>NW_028147632.1:1713726-1739816 GCF_008360975.1 Lichenostomus cassidix | reverse complement strand
TCCCAATAAAGCTTCCCAGTGGGCTCCGGTCGCGTTTCTTGGGGGGCACTGGGGAGGGACTTGGGGGGACCCCGCGGTGGGGCTGTGACTGGGGGGCAGACCTGACCCTGGGATGGATCGGGAATGGGGACCCCCGTGTGTCCCCAAGTGTCACCCCGCTCTGGGGGCCTTGGGAGGCAGCTGAACCCCGACACGGCACACAGCGAACCCCAAAAAAGGCGCTGACACCCCGCTGAGCCCCCCAGAACCTCCAAACCCCATAGAAAAACAGCCCCGAAAAACAGCCCCGCGAAAATGAGCCAATGGGAGAAGGCGCTGAGCGATTCTGATCCAATCCGAGCTCGCGGCGCTGATGACTCTCCAGTTCCCAGGCAGACCCGCAGCGCCCAGCGCTCCCCACCCCAACCCCACCTGCGCCCCCCCCTCGCCCCCCGCGCTTCCCGCCAGCCCAATTTGGGGAGGGGGCGCCTGGGGGGCGCCCAGGCCTGGCCCGGAGCCCAGCGCTGCCCCAGCCCGACCTGCCCCGGCTCCATCCCGGCTCCTCCCGCGGCATGCGACGGCGTGGGGACAAGGGGGGGAAAGGGTGGGCGCTGGGCTTGGGGGGAGGAGGAGAAGGGATGGAGGAGGAGGAGGAGGGATGAGGAAGGAGCGGGAGAAAGGCCGGAGATCCGAGCAGGAGGAGGAGGCGGGAGGAGGAAGGAGGAGGAGCCGCGGGAGGAGGAAGGAGGAAAGAGGAAGAGGAGGAACAGGAAGAGGTTGGAGAGAGGAAGAGGAGGAACAGGAAGAGGTTGGAGAGAGGAAGAGGAGGAGCAGCAGAAGCCGCGCGCAGCTCTTTGTCTGTCGCGGCCCCGGGAGCATCGGCGCCCCGCACGGCGCAGGTGAGGGGGAGGAGGAAGTCGCCCCAAATGTCTCGGGGGTCCCCGAGCGGCGTTTTTCTGGGCGGGTGTTTGGAGCTCGCAGCTTGCGGGATTGAGCCCCAAATCTCGTTCAGGGTCGCTGGGAGGGTTTGATTGTGCGGGGGGAACGTTTGGATGTGGCGGAAGGGCAAAGCTGAGGCGCCAGTGGGGCTTTGGGGGATATTTTGGGGGATATTTTGGGGGCTGCAGGTGGGCACGGCCCGGTGTCGGGGTGGGAGGGGGACATGGGGCATGGGGTCCGGCCGGGAGAGCGGTGGAGGGAAAGGGCGGGAGCCCCGGAGTGGGGTGAGCGGAGAGGGGCGATGGCGGAGCTGGGGGAGCCCCGGCAGGCTGGAGAGGGGGGAGCGTGGCTAAGGGGGAAGCCTGGGATCCCTGGAAGCGCGGAGCAGAGAATGAGGGGAGAAGGGACCCCTGGGAGCCCCAAAGCCCCCGGATCATCCCTAAGCGGGACCCTGGAAAATAGGGAAGCCCGGGAGCCACGGGAGCCCCATGAGTGCAGGGAAGGGAGAGCCTGAGGAGGCCAAAGTGCAAAGAGCAGAGAGGGGGAAATGCTGGGAGGGTTTTGAGGTGAATGGTGGTGGTTTGGGGTTTTTATGGCCACAAACCCCTGGGAGAGTTGCAGAGCTGGAGCTGGGCAGGAGGAACCCCCAGGGCAAGGCGCTGAGCCCTTGTTTTTGCCCCAAAGCAGGATTTGTCATTGCCAAGGCGTGGCCGGATGGAGGAGGAGGAAAAGGCCCGGAGATGCAGCCGGAGCTCGGAGCTGGGGGAGAAGCCTGAGGGCAGAGAGAAGCCCCACAATTGTGGGGAATGTGGGAAAAGGTTCAGGTGGAGATCTGATCTTATCCGGCACCAGAGGATCCACACTGGGGAAAAGCCCTATGAGTGTGGGGAATGTGGGAAGAGCTTCACCCAGATGTCTAACCTGATGCAGCACCAGGTGATCCACACTGGGGAAAAGCCCTACGATTGCGAAGAATGTGGGAGGAGCTTCAGCAACAGCTCCTCGCTGATCAAGCACAAGAAAATCCACACTGGGGAAAAGCCCTATGGTTGTGGGAATTGTGGGAAGAGCTTCAGCCGGATGTCACACTTGATCACACACCAGATGATCCACACTGGGGAAAAGCCCTATGAGTGTGGGAAGTGTGGGAAGAGCTTCAGCCGGATGTCCATCCTGATGCAGCACCAGGTGACCCACACTGGGGAAAAGCCCTACGATTGCACAGAATGTGCGAAGAGCTTCAGCCACAGCTCCGCCCTGATCAAGCACCAGAGGATCCACACTGGGGAAAAGCCCTATGAGTGTGGGAAGTGTGGGAAAAGCTTCAGGCACAGATCTTACCTGCTGCAGCACCAGGTGATCCACACTGGGGAAAAGCCCTATGATTGCCAGGAATGTGGGAAGAGCTTCAGGAGCAACTCCAACCTGATGCAGCACCAGAGGATCCACACTGGGGAGAGGCCCTATGAGTGTCCCACGTGTGGGAAGAGGTTTCAGACCAGCTCCGATCTCCTCGTCCATGAGCGCATTCACACCCAGGAGAGGCCCTTCCGCTGCCCTGACTGCGGGAAGGGCTTCAAGCGAAACTCCAACCTCATCACCCACCGGCGCATCCACACTGGGGAAAAGCCCTACGAGTGTCCTGAGTGTGGGAAGAGCTTCTCCAGGAGCTCTCACTTGACTCAGCACCAACAGAGGCACCAGTGAGGGAAGCCCTGCGAGTGTCCCGAGTGCAGGAAGAGCTTCA
Source organism: Lichenostomus cassidix (assembly GCF_008360975.1). NCBI lineage: Eukaryota > Metazoa > Chordata > Aves > Passeriformes > Meliphagidae > Lichenostomus > Lichenostomus cassidix. Next base: position 1,737,151 of record NW_028147632.1, on the reverse strand, counting down.
TTGCTGCTCCAACTCCATCCCCAGTGGGAAGATCTGCACTGGATGATCCCCAGTGACCCCAGCTGTGCAGAGCCCTGGTGATCCGTGCTGCTGCTGATCCGTGTGGCAAAGACACCTGGCTGGTGGCTCCACACCCTCCTGGCTCCCCGTGGGCACCTGGATGAAGGCAGGGCCAGGAATGTCCATGGGAATTCCTGGGGACATCAGAAATCCCCTGGGGAGAGCGGATTTGTTGACTTTCCACCCCAGAAAATCTCACCTTTTGTGTTCAGTTATATCATCTCTTGGCATGAGGCAACACTGGATGGCCTTGGAGGTCTTTTGCAACCTCAGGGATTCCATGATTCTGATTTTCTCTCACCCAGTGGCATCTTTCACAGCCAAATGGTTCTGAATTGGGGCAAAGAGCAGGATTTTGGGGTGGAAACGTCCAAAAATGTTCTTCCCTTCCACCCAACCACATGGATCCTCAGTGGGCACAGACATGTAAATCCTTTTCTTTCGGGCTTGGTCTTGTTTTCATTTCGGCCTTTCTAAACACCTGAATTTGGGGTAAAAATGAAGATATTGAGGTGAGACATGCATCGGACACTGGGGACACAGCCATGGTGGGACGTTGGGGACACAGACAGGGAGGGGAAAGGCAGGCAGAGCTTTCCCCGTCCAAAACTGCACCCAAAAATCTCCAAATTCAGGAATTTCTCCCAGAAGAAAGCTGTCAGGAGCTTCCTGAATGGAGGGAAAGGGGCGATGGGACATTTAAAAGAGTTGAATTGGGTTTGACACCCCTGGAATTGGGTTTGGTCCTCCTGGAACTGGATTGGATTGCCTGGGAATTGGGTTGGATTGACCTGGAATTTGGTTTGATCCACCTGGAACTGGATTTGGTTTACCTGGAATGGGGTTGAATCGACCTGGAATTGGGTTTGACCCCCTGGAATTTGTTTTGACTCACCTGGAGCTGGGTTGGATCAATCTGGAATTCAGTTTGATTTACCTGGAATTGGGTTGGATTTACATTGGATTTACCCGTAACGATTTTGTTGTTTGGGCTGATTATACTCGGGCTGTGCTCCAAAAACAAAAGGAAACACTGGTAATTCTGGCTCTGGGCTTGGCAGGTCCCAGGGATCTTTTGAATTATTCACTTCTGAGAGCCAAAATCTTTCCCAAGGTGTTCCACCACAATTCCCAGTGGCTCAGGGAGGAGTCACTGCCAATTTTGCTGAACAGATCAGTGATGTGAGCCAAGGATGGCCCAGCTGCTAGTGAGGAGTCACAGCCATGGAGCTGCTAAATCAGGATCCCAAAATTCACTGTGGGACAGAGCCTGAGCTCTGTGGGACACACGTGGCACAGAAGGGTTTGGGACACCAGAGGAGCCACTGACTGAGCTCAGTCCTGTTGTACAGTGGGACAGGAAATCACCTTTGAAATTCAAAATCCTGCTGTGCTTCTGTTGGGCTCCAAAATCAGAAACACTCCAAACAATCACAAGAAGTTTATTCTAGCCAGGCTATGTTTAAAGGCAAGCCTGACTGAGAACCCAGATTGGAAACAACACAGAAAGAAGTAACTTGTTTTTGTCAACAGAAAATGCATTGCAGGATTTGCACTGACCACCCTGAATGAGGTTATTTAATCTAATGCTCTGCTCTGCCATGAGTTGTTTCAGCACAGAAGGGCTAAATGGTTGCTTTAACATGGACATTGCAACTGAGGGACAGAAAAGTAAAGATCTGCAGGGATTGTAAGTGTGGTTTGCCTTAGTGCACTCTGAGCAGAGAGAGCTTTGTTATCAGCAGAGTTCATGTTGATCTAACACTACAGGAAGAGCAAAACCAGCTGAAGTTTCCGTTCTGCACTGCAGAGCACAGCAGAGAACCAAACAGGATGAAAATAATGAAATTACTTGGCTCCCAGGGCCAAAAACAGCTGCAGAGAGGAGGAGCACACATTTTTGTTTCACAGATCACTCTGCCAGTTATTAAACCACCATTCGACATGGTGCCAGAGATTGTCAGTGAACTGTGAAAAGTGTTAAATTCCAGACAGGTTCTGAGACAGGGATTTGCTCCAGAATGAAGAAGGAATAACTTTGTATCTGCAATTGGATACATTTTAAAAAATTGGTTTCGGGTATATTGTAATCAACATCGGGCAGGTTTGGAGTGATGTTAGATACATTGTAATTGAAGATGGTTATATTGTAATTAAACTTGGATACACTGTAATTGCAACATCTGTCTGCTCTGGGTGTGTCATCATCCCACGGCAGAGTCCCTGTGACACTTTGGGCTGGGACTGCTCCAAAAAGACACAGAATCACACAAAAAGCGGAGACTTGATCAAGAACAGACAATAGAAATTTTCAGTTCCCCTAAAGGTGCTGGATAGAGCTTAAAGATTAGCGAGCAGAGAGATAACAGGGGATAAAGGTGTGCAAACAGGATGATAAACATAGATGAAACCAGGGCAGGAACAGAGAAAGAGAATTACAGTGAAGTTGGGCAAGTTATGCAACGAGAAGCAATTTCGAGGAAAGCTGAGCTTTCCTCCAAACATCAGTGCGTGCAATCACCAGAAACTCCTTTAGATGGCCCTCCAGGACCACAAAAGGACTCTGAGCAGGAGGTGGATGGATGGAAAGGAGCACGAGGAAAGGTTTATGAATTAGCCAGGAAGTGTTTAGTAATGAATATGTGTGATCCGGGTGGAACAAATACCCCATTCGGAAGTTTTACCCCACACACTAGATTAAAGAAGAGATCCTCGGGGTTTGTTCAGCACTGATAAAGAAAAAACGGCTGCTTTCAAATGCTTCAAATTAGAAGCATTGCTAGAAAGCTCATTTTCTGGCTGATTTTGGTATCATGGTCACAGAGAGGAATCCCTGTCCTGCTCCAGCCTGGGGTCTCTCCCAGGGGACACAACCCCTCAGAAAAGGCTGCTCAGGCGAGGATCCCCACAGGCCCAAAAATCCCGAGGTTCTGCGGGGGCTTCCCACGGCCCCTCTCACGCATCTCCTGCTCCACCCTCTGGGCTCCTGCCGGGGCTGCAGGGAGCTCTCTGCTCCATCCCGGACTCACCCACAGCGGTTCCCTGGCCTCCTGCCCGGCCCGGCACTTTCCGGAGCCATTGCGAACAGACATTTGGAAGGAAGATCCGCGGAGCGCCGCTTCCCTCAGGGAAACTCCGCCTACCGTGCAAAGCCCGCCCCTCGCTCCCATTGGCTGATTTTCCCGCCATAAACCCGACGCTAGATCTCATTGGCTGATTCGCCGATTAGAAAGCCCGCCCTAGCTTTGATTGGCTGATTCTGCCGCCACTCCTCGTTCTCGAGCTCTGATTGGTCAGAGAGGCTCTGAGGGACGATCTCCCTCAGCCCCACATCGCTTTGATTTCCCCCAAAAAGCCAAAATCTCCCCAAACCCCTTGGGCTGAGCGGAGGAACGGACAGCGTTTGGGCAGAAAACTCCCAAATCGTTGTTCCCCAGGCTGGGAAGGACAAACGGAACCCAACTGATTTGGGAGCTCCAGCAGCTCCTCTCTGCCGGCCCAGCTGAAGGCCTCGCTGGCTGCTGGAGGCTGCACGGGCAGACTGGGAGCACTGGGAGCACTGGGAAGAGGCTCTGGCTCGGCTGAAGCCCCCGGGGCAGGGGCAGCAGGGCAAGGGACAGGGCTGCAGGTGCTGAGGGGACACGAGGGACAGCACAGCCTTGATTAGCATTTCTTACAAAAGTAATAAAGTAATGAAGGAAATAACAACAACAACATTTACACTATAAATACTGATGGAGGTCGCACAAGGACCTCTCAGCGAATGCTCTGAGTTGGAAGGGACCCACAAGGACGCAGTCCAACCCTTAAGGGAATGGCCCCTGTGGGGTCAAATCATGACTTTGGTATTATCAGAACCTTACCCCAGCCAAGGTCATAAGGCAGCAAAGGTTTCACAGCTGAATCCACAGGGACATACAAATATATATGTACCTGGTTAGTAAACATACAGAGTGCAAGAGAAACATGACTTTTGTGAAGCTTTCAGAATTACAAAAGAACCCCCAGGCTCAGCCCAGGCAGCCACACATCTGTTTTCTCATCATCTCCTCTTCCTGCAGGTTCATCTCCTGCAGAACAGGCAGTGATGTGACCCTGAGGATCTGTGCAAGGCAGACACTGCAGCTGAGGAAGGAAATCCCCATGCTGGGGGGATGAGGTGAAGCTGAGACTGCCCAGCACAGAAAATATCCTTCCTCCATTCCCCATTAGAGGTGGGTTTGGGCTCTGCTGCAGATATACTGCATCTCATTTGAACAGATCGCACTCCTGAGATAATTCTCAGCCAGGTGCACACACCCTGCATTGCCCAGCACAGGAACCCTGCAGGGAGGAGCAGAGACATTGCTGGAACCTCAGGGGAACACATTGTGCCCCTGTGCCCCCAGGCTCTGCCTGTGCCCCCAGGCTCTGCCTGTGCCCCCAAGGCTCTGCCTGTGCCCCCAAGGCTCTGCCTGTGCCCCCCAGGACTCACGAGGTGTTGAAGTTGCTGCCACCCACCCACTGCAGCCGCTGGCCCTGTCTGTGCAGCCCGAGCCAGTAATCAACATTCCTGCTGAGGTGGAACAGGAACTCCTGGCAAGGAGAGAGGAGCAAACAATGGACTCCTAGCCCAGGAGCACCCCAGGGTCCCCTTGGCCTTCCCAAAGCCCCCAAACCCCTCACTCACCATTTCCTTGTCAGTGAGCACAGCCAGGGAAGCCTCGAGCTCGGAGCACCGAGCCTTAGCCTGATCCCAGGAGAGACGATGCCTCGAGAGGAAGTAGCAGATCCCGTTGTACCCAACCCAGCCATGGGGACAGGCCAGCAGCACCCGAGCTGCAGGGTTAACTGGAGTAACTGGAGTCTCTCTGTGTATTCTCCCTGCAGAGGGAAATGGAGAAGAATGTCTGAGGATTCTCCCCTCAGGCGGCAGTGAGCCAGCAGTGCCCCGAGGGGTTGGGCTGAGGCTGCTGCTCCTCCCTTACCTGACACAGCAGCCAAGGACACCCCCAGAGCCACAACCAGGGCTAGGAGCACAACCAGCACCACGATAAACTTGAGGTGGGATCTGATCCTCTGGCCTGGAGCTGGAAAGAGCAGTTCGTCGTGAGCATGGAGCTGTCCTGAGCAGGCTCAGCCCTCACATCTCCCACCCGACGCCCAGGGAACAGAGGAGGGACCCTCAGCCTGTGTGCCACTCACTGAGCTGGCAGCAGGAGAGACAAGGGATGGGGACAGACCCAGGGACAAGGGATACAGACAGGGACAGGGGACACAGACAGGGACAGGGGACACAGACAGGGACAAGGGACACAGACAGGGACAAGGGACACAGACAGGGACAGGGGACACAGACAGGGACAGGGGACAGCTACGGCTGAACTGCCCAGGCCCAGGCATGTCAGTCCCAGCAGAGCACCACGTCTCTTCCAGAGCCCTGGGGAAAGCCACATCCTGCCAGCCCTGTGCTCCTGGACTGACACTGTCCCCTTCCTAGAGGCCACCCGTGAGGGTTCTTTCGAGTTCATTCCTGGTTGCTGAAGTGCTGCGGACTTCCAGCAGATCCTTCACACTCCAGTCACACGGGGTCGTGTGTCCCCCCAGCCCTGCTGTCACTCTGACCCCGCCCGGCTGCTCCCAGTGCTCCCAATAAAGCTTCCCAGTTGGCTCCGGTCGCGTTTCTTGGGGGGCACTGGGGAGGGACTTGGGGGGACCCCGCGGTGGGGCTGTGACTGGGGGGCAGACCTGACCCCGGGATGGATCGGGAATGGGGACCCCCGTGTGTCCCCAAGTGTCACCCCGCTCTGGGGGCCTTGGGAGGCAGCTGAACCCCGACACGGCACACAGCGAACCCCAAAAAAGGCGCTGAGACCCCCTGAGCCCCCCAGAACCTCCAAACCCCATAGAAAAACAGCCCCGAAAAATAGCCCCGCGAAAATGAGCCAATGGGAGAAGGCGCTGAGCGATTCTGATCCAATCCGAGCTCGCGGCGCTGATGACTCTCCAGTTCCCAGGCCGACCCGCAGCGCCCAGCGCTCCCCACCCCAACCCCACCTGCGCCCCCCCCTCGCCCCCAGCGCTTCCCGCCAGCCCAATTTGGGGAGGGGGCGCCTGGGGGGCGCCCAGGCCTGGCCCGGAGCCCAGCGCTGCCCCAGCCCGACCTGCCCCGGCTCCATCCCGGCTCCTCCCGCGGGATGCGACGGCGTGGGGAAAAGGGGGGGAAAGGGTGGGCGCTGGGCTTGGGGGGAGGAGGAGAAGGGATGGAGGAGGAGGAGGAGGGATGAGGAAGGAGCGGGAGAAAGGCCGGAGATCCGAGGAGGAAGGAGGCGGGAGGAGGAAGGAGGAGCTGCGGAAGGAGGAAGGAGGAGAGAGGAAGAGGAGGAACAGGAAGAGGTTGGAGAGAGGAAGAGGAGGAGCAGCAGAAGCAGCGTGGAGCTCTTTGTCTGTCGCGGCCCCGGGAGCATCGGCGCCCCGCATGGCGCAGGTGAGGGGGAGGAGGAAATCGCCCCAAATGTCTCAGGGGTCCCCGAGCGGCGTTTTTTCTGGGCGGGTGTTTGGAGCTCGCAGCTTCCGGGATTGAGCCCCAAATCTCGTGAAGGGTCGCTGGGAGGGTTTGATTGTGCGGGGGAATGTTTGGATGTGGCGGAAGGCCAAAGCTGAGGCGCCAGTGGGGCTTTGGGGGATATTTTGGGGGCTGCAGGTGGCCCATGAGTGCAGGGAAGGGAGAGCCTGAGGAGGCCAAAGTGCAAAGAGCAGAGAGGAGGAAATGCTGATAGGGTTTTGAGGTGAATGGTGGTGGTTTGGGGATTTTATGGACACAAACCCCTGGGAGAGTTGCAGAGCTGGAGCTGGGCAGGAGGAACCCCCAGGGCAAGGCGCTGAGCCCTTGTTTTTGCCCCAAAGCAGGATTTGTCATTGCCAAGGCGTGGCCGGATGGAGGAGGAGGAAAAGGCCCGGAGATGCAGCCGGAGCTCGGAGCTGGGGGAGAAGCCTGAGGGCAGAGAGAAGCCCCACAAGTGTGGGGAATGTGGGAAAAGCTTCAGGCGGAGATCTGATCTTATCCGGCACCAGAGGATCCACACTGGGGAAAAGCCCTATGAGTGTGGGGAGTGTGGGAAGAGCTTCAGCCTGATGTCCAACCTGATGCAGCACCAGGTGATCCACACTGGGGAAAAGCCCTATGATTGTGGGGAATGTGGGAAAAGCTTCAGCCACAGCTCCACCCTGATCCAGCACAAGAAGATCCACACTGGGGAGAGGCCCTATGAGTGTGGGAAGTGTGGGAAGAGGTTCCAGACCAGCTCCCATCTCCTCGTCCATGAGCGCATTCACACCCAGGAGAGGCCCTTCCGCTGCCCTGACTGTGGGAAGGGCTTCAAGCACAACTCCCACCTCATCACCCACCGGCACATCCACAGTGGGGAAAAGCCCTACGAGTGTCCCGAGTGTGGGAAGAGCTTCTCAGTCATGTCTAACTTTACTAAGCACCAACGGAGGCACCAGTGAGGGAAGCCCTGCGAGTGTCCCGAGTGCAGGAAGAGCTTCATTGCTGCTCCAACTCCATCCCCAGTGGGAAGATCTGCAGTGGGTGATCCCCAGTGATCCCCGTTGGGCAGAATCCTGGTGACCCCCATTCCAGGTGATTCCTGTAATTTGAGAAGAAGGTGTTTTATATGGTTAAAATTTTACTTCTTCTCCTATTCTGAGTTTGTTAGCAATAAATTCAACTCACATATCCAATTCTGAGCCTGTTTTGTGCACAAAGGTGTTGGATGAGGGATCTCTTAGCCAGGTCCTTCTATCAGCTCAGGAAGCCTTGGTTCAATTTTCTCTCCCCATGGCGGCTGTGCAGGGCAGTGAGAGAGCAGCTCTGCTGGGTGCCTGGCATGGGGCCAGCGTCACCCCACTGCAATGTGCCATGGCCTCGTGTGGCCCTGTGCTCTGGAGCCAGCGCTGCTGTTGCTTTTTCCTTGCTGATGGTTTTCTCTTTTGCAGGAAAGGCTTGTGAAGTGCCCCCGCTGTCCCTGGCGTCCCCTGGGCGCCGGCAGCCACGTCCCTTGGCCTGCTCCCCCTGGGCCGTTGCAGGGCGGCTGGCGGAGGCTGGGAGCTGCCGTGGGGGCCGTGGGGCTGCCCCGGGGGCTGCGTGCCGAGGCGGGGCCGGGAGGTGCGGAGAACTTGGTCGCTGTTTGCAGAGCAATGGCGCCTTGGGCCCGGGCCCGTTGCAGGGCTGTTCCTCATGTGCGGCTTTGGCCTCGGCCAGCCCGGGGGGCACTGAGAGCGCGGGGCTTGGGCTGTGCGCTGTGCAGAGCCCGCGCCTCGCTGCCCTTGGCTGGCTGTGCTGTCACTCGGGATTGTCCCAGCGCCATTGCTGCTCGGTGCCAGCGAGCGGGGACAAGGCCGGCGCCGGTGTCGCCCCCAGGCAGGCAGGCAGGCAGGCAGGGCTTTAGTGGGGCAGCAGCGGCGCCATGGTGGGAGCGTGTGTGCGGCCCGGGAGCGGCGGCAGCGGGCGGAGCCCGGGGAGGCGGCGGCGGAGCTCGGAGAGGCTGTCCCAGCGCAGGTGGGAGCCGCGCTGCCTTGTGCCGGGGCTCGGGGCTCGCTGCGGGCGGATGGAGGGGATGCAGGGGGCGGCAGGGGGGCTGTGGCGGCTTCCTTCTCCCGTCTCCCTCCCTCCCTCCCTCGCTGGCTGTGCCGCCGTGTTGTCGCTGGCCTGAGGCCGCTGAGGGAGCGGCTGCCCGCGGTCTCCTTGCCGCTGCTGCCTCGGCAGGAGGCGGTGCCGGAGCAGCGCTGGCTCGTCCCGCTCGCTGTCGGTAGCACAGAGGTGGCTGCGCTGTCGGCGGCAGTGTGCGGGAAAATCCGCGTGGCCAGAGGTTTGTGTGGCCGCAGGAGACAGAGGAGTCGTGTGAAAGTGACTTTAGGGATGGACAGAGGGAGAGGCCGTGGGGCATTTGCCATGGGGCTGTAAAACGCAGCCTCCTTTCTATGCTCGTTTCCCCGGCTGCGTTTCATTGTCCCTTTGCTCTCTTGTCACCGTACCTGCGGGAAAAACAAAAACCTTTCAACAAGATTTTCAATGTTAGAGAGTCAAGGCATTACTTTATTATCTGAGCAGGATGTTGTTCTGGCCAGGATGTACCACGGGAATCACCCCATATACACAGAGCCCGGGTTTGTGGAGTGAATCGTTCTATGGCACATAAGTTTTGGAAGATTTTTAGGGTATTTTTTACAGTCAAAACTCATAGCAGGGTTTTTGGTCATTCTTAATTGGTTCCATGTTGTTCATTTTCTAATCTATGGTTTCCTATTGGATCCAGATTGCTTCTCTTCTGATGCTAATTAGGTCTTCCTTCTTATCTCTCTTTAGCCAGACAAGGTGTCTCCAAACAGCCAGGGGTGAGGTTTGGAGCTGATGTTCGTTAATGGCTGCTGATGGCCTTTTGTCTTTTGGGCTCCTCCTAGTCTGTAGTTATGTTGAGCTCATCAGACCTCACAGGGCAGAAAAATGTCTTGGAAAAAAATCTTAAAATTCCTTTTCCCTGGGTAAAAAACCAAACAAACAAACCTCTTGACAAAATTTATAGGAAATATTTAAACTGGTATATTTTCCAACACACTGTCTGAGGTACTTGGAAGGTACAGACTTCCCGATCCGCCCACTGTCTGTGTCCCTTAACATGCACCCCTAGTTTGTGTGACATTCGGTATTCGTGGCTCTGGGAAGTGTTTGTTCTGCTTGTGGAAGTTCAGGAATGGAGCAGGAGCTTGGCTGAGCAGCAGTCTGTACTGAAGCACGGAATTGACTCCACAAGTCAGATAGTTATGAAGTAGGTATGTGTTTATTCCAGCTGGGGTGCATGGGGGGTAGCCCCCCCAAAGGCATGCACACCCTCAGCAACACTTCAGGAGGTTTACATCAGGTTACAGGTTACTTATGCATAAAGTTAGACAAAGCCCCTATACATATTAATTACCTATCCCCGCTTCATATTATAATGAGTTCAAAGTTCATCTAAATATGCTCGCGCAAGCGCAGTGTCTCAGATTAATTGTGGGCAAGGGTCCCAAATGGTTAATGATGAGGTAATCAATAGTCTTCCTCAAAATGAACTCTTCACCTTGCTCCCTTGCGCATGCTCCCTTGGTTCTTGGTCCAAGTCCAAGCCTGAGAACCCACCTGTACCGGTTCAGGGTCCAAGGGTGGGATGCTCAGTTACACTCAGTGGTTTTTCTCAATTATTTGGCTCTCTTCTCTCTATCCTCCCCGATACTAGGTAGGCACAAAATCATTAAGCGAATCACAAATTGCCTCCAGCAGGAAAATCTTAGTAAATCATTATCCAATCTCTGGCCTTCTAAATCAGTTCAAAAGTTATTATTATCGAACTTCCAGCTCTTTTAAATTAATAATTTCTATTTTACCTTAACTCAGAAGGCCTTCCTTCACTTGTGCCTCTTCTGGTGTCGGGTCAAGGCAGACCTCTGTGAGAAGCTCTTCCCACACTCCCCACACTCATAGGGCTTTTCCCCAGTGTGGATGCGCCGGTGGGTGATGAGGGTGGAGTTTCGGTTGAAGCCCTTCCCGCAGACAGGGCAGCGGAAGGGCCTCTCCTGGGTGTGAATGCGCTCATGGACGAGGAGATGGGAGCTGGTCTGGAACCTCTTCCCACACGTGGGACACTCATAGGGCCTCTCCCCAGTGTGGATCTTCTTGTGCCGCATCAGGCTGGAGCTCTGCCTGAAGCTCTTCCCACATTCCACACAATCGTAGGGCTTTTCCCCAGTGTGGATCCCCCGGTGCCGCATCAGGTAAGATCTGTACCTGAAGCTTTTCCCACACTTCCCACACTCATAGGGCTTTTCCCCTGTGTGGATCCTCTGGTGCATGATCAGGCTGGAGCTCTGGCTGAAGCTCTTCCCACATTCTGTGCAATCGTAGGGCTTTTGCCCAGTGTGGATCACCTGGTGCCGCATCAGGGCGGACATCTGGCTGAAGCTCTTCCCACACTTCCCACAGTCGAAGGGCTTTTCCCCTGAGTGGATCATCTGGTGTGTGACCAGGTTGGACATCCGGCTGAAGCTCATCCCACACTCCCCACACTCATAGGGCTTTTCCCCAGTGTGGATCCTCTGGTGCTCGATCAGCTGACATCTCCACCTGAAGCTTTTCCCACATTCCCCACACTTGTGGGGCTTCTCTCTGCCCTCAGGCTTCTCCCCCAGCTCCGAGCTCCGGCTGCATCTCCGGGCCTTTTCCTCCTCCTCCATCCGGCCACACCTTGGCAATGACAAATCCTGCTTTGGGGGAAAAACAAGGGCTCAGCGCCTTGCCCTGGGGGTTCCTCCTGCCCAGCTCCAGCTCTGCAACCCTCCCAGGGGTTTGTGTCCATAAAAACCCCAAACCACCACCATTCACCTCAAAACCCTCACAGCATTTCCCCCTCTCTGCTCTTTGCACTTTGGCCTCCTCAGGCTCTCCCTTCCCTGCACTCATGGGGCTCCCGTGGCTCCCGGGCTTCCCTATTTTCCAGGGTCCCGCTTAGGGATGATCCGGGGGCTTTGGGGCTCCCAGGGGTCCCTTCTCCCCTCATTCTCTGCTCCGTGCTTCCAGGGATCCCAGGCTTCCCCCTTAGCCACGTTCCCCCCTCTCCAGCCTGCCGGGGCTCCCCCAGCTCCGCCATCGCCCCTCTCCGCTCACCCCACTCCGGGGCTCCCGCCCTTCCCCTCCACCGCTCTCCCGGCCGGACCCCATGCCCCATGTCCCCCTCCCAACCCGACACCGGGCCGTGCCCACCTGCAGCCCCCAAAATATCCCCCAAAGCCCCACTGCCGCCTCAGCTTTGCCCTTCCGCCACATCCAAACGTTCCCCCCGCACAATCAAACCCTCCCAGCGACCCTGAACGAGATTTGGGGCTCAATCCCGCAAGCTGCGAGCTCCAAACACCCGCCCAGAAAAAACGCCGCTCGGGGACCCCCGAGACATTTGGGGCGACTTCCTCCTCCCCCTCACCTGCGGCGTGCTGGGCGCCGATGCTCCCGGGGCCGCGGCAGACAAAGAGCTGCGCGCTGCTTCTGCTGCTCCTCCTCTTCCTCTCTCCAACCTCTTCCGGTTCCTCCTCTTCCTCACTCCTCCTTCCTCCTCCCGCCTCCTCCTCCTGCTCGGATCTCCGGCCTTTCTGCCGCTCCTTCCTCATCCCTCCTCCTCCTCCTCCATCCCTTCTCCTCCTCCCCCCAAGCCCAGCGCCCACCCTTTCCCCCCCTTTTCCCCACGCCGTCGCATGCCGCGGGAGGAGCCGGGATGGAGCCGGGGCAGGTCGGGCTGGGGCAGCGCTGGGCTCCGAGCCAGGCCTGGGCGCCCCCCACGCGCCCCCTCCCCAAATTGGGCTGGCGGGAAGCGCTGGGGGCGAGGGGGGGGCGCAGGTGGGGTTGGGGTGGGGAGCGCTGGGCGCTGCGGGTCTGCCTGGGAACTGGAGAGTCATCAGCGCCGCGAGCTCGGATTGGATCAGAATCGCTCAGCGCCTTCTCCCATTGGCTCATTTTCGCGGGGCTATTTTTCGGGGCTGTCTTTCTACGGGGTTTGGAGGTTCTGGGGGGCTCAGGGGGTCTCAGCGCCTTTTTGGGGTTCACTGGGTGCCGTGTCGGGGTTCAGCTGCCTGCCAAGGCCCCCAGAGCGGGGTGACACTTGGGGACACACGGGGTCTCCATTCCCGATCCATCCCGGGGTCAGGTCTGTCCCCCAGTCACAGCCCCACCGCGGTGTCCCCCCAAGTCCCTCCCCAGTGCCCCCCAAGAAACGCGACCGGAGCCAACTGGGAAGCTTTATTGGGAGCACTGGGAGCAGCCGGGCGGGGTCAGAGTGACAGCAGGGCTGGGGGGACACACGACCCCCCAAAATCAGCGCGGGGACAGAGCAGGGGGTCCCGGCCGGGCCCGAGGCCACGGGGAGGGGCTGCGGCCGGCGGCGGCTCAGGAGCTCTGTGGGCAGAGAAAAGGGGGTGACACCGGGCTGGGGGGCCCCGGGGGGAGCACAGCCGCTCCGGGGCAGGGGGGACACGACCCCCGGGACCCCCCCTCACCTTCTTGCGCAGGTAGAAGCCGAGCCCCAGCGCCAGGAAGACGAAGCCCAACACGAAGCCCCCGATCCCCGTCAGCATCTTGCTTCGGGCAGCGTCCGGCGGCATCTCTGGGGGGTCAGCAGGGCTCAGGACCCCCAAAATCCTCTCAGCGACACCCCAAGCCCCTCCAAGCACCCTCCCAGTCGCCCCCAGCCCGCCCAGGAGCCCCTGAAACCTCCTCCCGATCCATTCCCAGCCTCCCCAGGACACACCAAAGCCCCTCCCGTCCCTCTCAGCACCCCACAACCCCTCCCAGTTGCCCCCCACCGCCCCAGGACCCCCAAACCCTCTCCCAGTCCCTTCCCAGCCCCACCAGGACTCACCAATGTCCCTCCCAGTCTCTTCCCAGCACAACCAACCTCATTCCAGCCTTTGCTTTTCCATCCCCAATCTCCTTCCAGCCCCTCCAGCCTCACTCCACCTCCCTCCCAGTTCCCCCCAGCACAGCCCAATCCCCCTGCCAGCCCCCCCAGTGCCTCCCCCGCTCCCCCCGGCGCTGTGGGCTCTGGCCGTACCCCAGTGCCGCCTCAGGGGCTGCTCCAGGCTGACGTGCTCCACCTGGCAGGTGTAGGTGACCCCGCGCCGGGGGGGCGTTTCCAGCAGCACCAGCAGCTGGTAGGTCCAGTCCCCGTTGGGGAGCAGGTCGGTGGTCATCACTTGCTCCGAGAGCTCCTGCTGGCCCTGGAACCACCTCACCTGCACCTGCGCAGGGTAGAAATCCATCACGGAGCACAGCAGGCGGCCGGGCTCAGGCTGGGAGCTCGAGGGCACCAGCGAGATGGACACGCTGGGGGGCACTGGGAGAGAGAGGGGAGACACTGGGATCAGCTGGGGGGGCGCTGGGAGAGAGCTGGGAGGGGTGGTGTGGTACTGGGAGGGACTGGGAATGAAGGGGGACGGAATGGGGGGGCACTGGGAGAGAGGGGTGTGAATTGGGGGCATTGGAGGGCACTGAAATGGAGTATGGAAATCTGGGAGTGCACTGGGAATGGACTGGGATTGGCATTAGACAAACTGGGAGGGACGTTGGAGGCACTGGGAGTGACTGGCAGTGCAGTAGGAGGGACTGGAAATGTACAGGAATTGCGATTAGTGGGACTGGGGAAGGACTTGGATAGAGGGGATTGGATTAGGGCGTGCTGGGACGGCACTGGGAGAGAGGATGGAGGTCTGGGAGTGGACTGGGAATTAACTGGGATTGGCTTTAGAGGGACTGGGAGTGACTGTGCTAGCACTGGGAGGGGCTAGGAATGGAGTGGGAGGGACTGGGGGAACACTGGGAAAGAGGGGAGTGGATTGGGGAACACTGGGAGGGACAGGGAGAGAGGGTGGATGTCTGGGAATACATTGGGAATGGATTGGGAATGGGATTAGAGGGACTGGGAGTGACCATGGTGGCACTAGGATGGACTATGGTGGCACTCAGAGTGACTGCGGTGGCACTGGGAGGGACTGGGAATGAACTCCGCGGCACTGCGAAGCTAAGCCGAGCGCGGGGAACTCGGCGCTGCTTGTCTGCCTGGCAACTGATGAGTCATCAGAGACGCGCGCTCTGATTATCTGAGAAGCGTCATCTTCACGCTTGGCTGAAATGGACGCGCTGGGGGGGTTGGGAGAGACTGGGGGGGACTGGGATGGACTGGGAGAGCTACAGGAGTCACTGAGAAGGACAAGAAGCCCCGGGTTTGGCACAAGGAGGGCTGAGGGCTCTGGGTGATTCCCAGGGAGGGTTTGAGGGGCTGCAGGGTCATTGCCAGGGCAGAGCCTGAGGGGACACCTCTGCCCCACGCTCACCTCTGCGCTCCACGCCGAACGGGGTGATCTTGTAGTTGTGCGGGCAGTGCCTGTCCACTGCAGTTCGTATTCTCTCCATGAAATCTGGCAGGCTGTTCCAGTACCGGGCCGCTTTCTCCCCATCCGGGGTGAACCCCACGTATTTCCCCACATCGCTGTCGAACCTCGCGTACTCCACCCGGTTGTAGATGTACCTCTCCATGAACCTCACCTTCTCCGTGCCGTTAATGAAGTGACACTCAGTGTATCCCAGCTCCTGGAAGACCCCTGTGTGTGCAAGGCACAGGTCAGGGGTTCCCCCAGCACCCCCATCGATCCCAGAGCTCCGGGGGTCACCCCGGATCCCCACTCCGCACCCCCTGTGCCCCACGGCCGCCATGGGACCCTCCTGCCCGCGCTCCCACTTCCTCTTTCCCACCCTTCTCCCTATTTCCCCTTTCACATCCTCACTCCCCGCCATTTTCAGCCACTCCCCAATGCAGTTTTGGGGTCCCATTCCCTCTTTTTGCCCATTTTCCACCCTTTTACCCACAATTTCTCCATCCCCATCCCCCTCCCGCTGAGTTTTGGGCTCCCACCCTCCCCTTTTCCCCACTTCCCCACCCTCTCCCACCCCTTCCTCACCTTCCCCCAACCCTCAGCCCCTCCCGCTCTCCCTTTCGGCTTCCCCTCCTCCTCCCCCTCCACTTTGGGCTCCCAAACCCCTTTCTTTCCCCTTTTCCCCCTTTCCCATCGCATTCCCTGCTCCCCCCGCTCACCCGACAGCTCCGCGCCCGCAGCCGGGGTGGCTCCCAGCACCACCAGTGCCACCAGTAGGGCCCCAGCTGCCGCCACTCGCCCCATGGCCAGCGCCGGGCAGCTGCCGCCAGCCCCGCAGCAGCCGCTGCACTGGGAGCTCCAGTCCGGAGCAGGGCGGGATCATCCGCCCCGCGCGCTCTGATTGGCCGGGCGCCGTTTTGGGACGCGCTCCCATTGCCTGGGCGTGGTTTTGGGCGCGCTGCCATTGGCCGCAGTTGTTTTGGACGCGCTCCGATTGGCCGGGCCGGTTTGGGGCCCGTTTTGCACAGGCTCTACCCGGCAACCGGTGACGACACAACACACACGCCCTCCCATTGGCTCCGCCGCTTTTGGGGCGCTGCGCCCCCACTCCCACTCCCCCCACTTCGCCGCCGCTGCACTGGGACCACCAGCGACCCTTCCCAGTGTCGCCACATCCCGAGGCGCCATGGATGGAGCACGGAGCTGCCCCTGCCTGCTGCTGCTGCTGGCGCTGACCCTGCCTGGCCTTTGGGGGCTCCAAGGTGGGCTTTGGGGGGTCCTGGAGCCGCGGCGTTGGGATTTGGGGTGTCCTGGATCCATGGCAAAAGGGGATCGGGGAGATTCAGAAGGTCCATCCCCCTTTTTGGGGATATTTTTGGGAAGGGCGTTGGCCCAGCTTCCTGTTTTTTCAGGGTTTTACCCCCTTTTCTGCAATTTTCAGGGTCAGCAGTGGACAAACTCCTCTTTTCCCACGGTTTTGGGGCTCTGGGATCTCCCAAACCCCCCTGTTCTCAGGATTTTGGGGCTCTAGAATTTCCCAAATCATCCATTTCTGGAATTTTGGGACTCTGGGAATTGCAAACCCCACTGGTACTGAAGATTTGAGGGACTTGGAGTTCCCACTTCCTCTTTTTCCAGGATTTTGAGTGGCTCAGGATGCTCAAATTCCTCTTTTCCCCAGGATTTTGGGGCTCTGGCATTGCCCAAACCCCTCTGTTCCCAGGATTTTGGGGGGAAATCCCCATTTTCCAGGATTTTTATACTCTCACCCCCCCAATTCCCCATTCCCATTGCCCCACACCATCATCCAGACAGAATATAACCAAAAATCCATTTCCAGGGGAATTCAGCCCAATTCCAGGTGTGTCTGACTCGATTCCAGGAGGATCCTGGGGCAATTCCAACCTCTACTGCAGCACCAACACCATTCAAACCCAATTCCAGGTGGACTCAACCCAATTCCTGGTGGATCAAATCCAGTTCTAGGCAGATTATACCAAATTCCAGCTAAATCCAACCCAATCTCAGGTGGATCAAATCCATCTCCAGGTGGCTCAAACCCAATTCCAGGTAAATCCAACTGAATTCCAAGGGCATTCAACCTCATTGCAGGTGGATTTAACCCAATTCCAGGTTGATCCAACGGAATTCCAGGTGAATCCAATCCAGATCCAGGTGGATCCAACCCAATTCCAGGAGGATCAAACCAAATTCCAGGTAGATTAAACCAAATTCCAGCTCAACCCAATCCAATTACAGGTGGATCAAACCCAATTTGAGGTAAATCCAACTGAATTCCAGATGGATCAAACCCAGTTCCAGCTGGACCCAACCCAACTGCAGGATGAACCAACCAAATACCTGAGAGACTAAACCAAATTCCGGGTGGATCCAACCCAATTCCAGGCCGATTAAACCAAATTCCAGTGGGATGCAACCGAATTCCAGGATGAATCAACCTAATTCCAGGTCGACAAAACCCCATTTCAGGTAAATCCATTCCAGTTCTAGATGGATCAAACCAAATTTCAGGTGGGTTAAACCCAATTCCAGGAGGATCAAACCCAATTCCAGGTGGATCAAACCCAATTCCAGGTGGGTCAAACCCAATTCAACTCTTCTAAAGGTCCCATCGCCCCTTTCCCTCCATTCAGGAAGCTCCTGACAGCTTTTTTCTCTCTGCCCTCAGGCTTCTCCCCCAGCTCCGAGCTCCGGCTGCATCTCCGGGCCTTTTCCTCCTCCTCCATCCGGCCACGCCTTGGCAATGACAAATCCTGCTTTGGGGGAAAAACAAGGGCTCAGCGCCTTGCCCTGGGGGTTCCTCCTGCCCAGCTCCAGCTCTGCAAGTCTCTGGCAGTTTGGTGGCTGTAAAAACCACTAACCACCGAGATTCCCAAATATCCCACAAACATAAAGAAACAGACCCCAAACTCCCACAATATCAAGATTCAGCCAAAAGCCCCTTCAAGATATAAAGATTGACTCCCAAAGAAACCCCAAAGCATGAACATTTAGCCCAATAAAACTTAAAAACATCATGATTTAGGCCCCGTGAAAATCGTGGATCCCCCTCCCCAGTCACCTGCTGCATGTGGGGGGCTGCAGATACAGGCAATGCTGGAACCTTGGGCTGCCTCCTCTTCCTGCTCCTCCTCCTCTATCCCTACTCTTCCTCACACTCCTCTTCCTCTCACTCCTCCTCCTCCTCTTCCTTCTACAAAATCCCACCTCCTCCTCCTCCTGCAGCTAATTAATACAATATTGATGAAGAACAAATCCCCAAAGCAGCTTGTGGGGGGCAGAGCCACATGTGAGTCACCCGATGGCTGCCCTGGCAGAGAAGCTTCGGTTCCAGGCAGCCACGAGAGGAAGGAGCTTTAGAAATGCAAATGAACCCTGCTGGGGCAAAGGCTGGACAATGGACCAGGGCCTTGTGGCCTGGGGGAGCAATTGGGCCAATTCCCTCTGTCCCTCAGCCCGAGCTCTGCCTGCTTGCACAGATGGAATTTGCACAGCTCAGGGCAGAGCCCAGACTGAGGAGATCTGACTGTGCAGCACAAACTGGTTCAGCTGCAAAGAAAAAGAGCAAATGGGAAAATGTTGGGAAAACTTCATTAAAAAAGGTTGGGGAAAATCATGTCTCTCCTCACTCCAACATGTGCTAGCATTGTGGATGCTTTATAGAGTGTAATAAACCAGTGGGGATTTTTGATACCACAAGTTCAGGGAAATCAGTTCGGAATCCAAACATAGAATGGTTTAATTACACAATAGTGCTAAATAAGGTCAGGAGGGTGCACCCCAAAAAAGATTTAAAAAAATTAAAACGGCCACCAGAACAAATCCTACAACACCATGGAGCAGCCCCTGGGAATCCTAAGAATTCCTATCAGGTCCCAGAACCAATTTGTGAATTTGAATTGTTACTAATTGACACAGACTGCTGCTCAGCCAAGCTCCTGCTCCATTCCTGAACTTCCACAAGCAGAACAAACACTTCCCAGAGCCACGAATACCGAATGTTACACAAACTAGGGGTGCATGTTAAGGGACACAGGCAGTGGGCGGATCGGGAAGTCTGTACCTTCCAAGTACCTCAGACAGAGTGTTGGAAAATATACCAGTTTAAATATTTTGTATAACTTTTGTCAAAGGTTTGGGTTGTCTTTAGCCAGGGAAAAGGAATTTTAAGATTTTTTTCCAAGACATTTTTCTGCCCTGTGAGGTCTGATGAGCTCAACATAACTACAGACTAGGAGGAGCCCAAAAGACAAAAGGCCATCAGCAGCCATTAACGAACATCAGCTCCAAACCTCACCCCTGGCTGTTTGGAGACACCTTGTCTGGCTAAAGAGAGATAAGAAGGAAAACCTAATTAATATAAGAAGAAAAGCAATCTGGATCTAATACGAAACCATAGATTAGAAAATAAGCAGCACGGAGCCAATTAAGACCGACCAAAAACCCATCTATGAGTTTTGACTGTAAAAAATACCTAAAAAATCTTCCAAAACTTATGTGCCATAGAACGATTCTCTCTACAAACCCGGGCTCTGTGTATATGGGGTGATTCCCGTGGCACATCCTGGCCAGAACAACATCCTGCTCAGATAATAAAGTAACGCCTTGACTCTCTAACATTAAAAATCTTGTTGAAAGGTTTTTGTTTTTCCCGCAGGTACGGTGACAAGAGGGCAAAGGGACAATGAAACGCAGCCGGGGAAACGAGCATAGAAAGGAGGCTGCGTTTTACAGCCCCATGGCAAATGCCCCACGGCCTCTCCCTCTGTCCATCCCTAAAGTCACTTTCACACGACTCCTCTGTCTCCTGCGGCCACACAAACCTCTGGCCACGCGGATTTTCCCGCACACTGCCGCCGACAGCGCAGCCACCTCTGTGCTACCGACAGCGAGCGGGACGAGCCAGCGCTGCTCCGGCACCGCCTCCTGCCGAGGCAGCAGCGGCAAGGAGACCGCGGGCAGCCGCTCCCTCAGCGGCCTCAGGCCAGCGGCAACACGGCGCCACAGCCAGCGAGGGAGGGAGGGAGGGAGACGGGAGAAGGAAGCCGCCACAGCCCCCCTGCCGCCCCCTGCATCCCCTCCATCCGCCCGCAGCGAGCCCCGAGCCCCGGCACAAGGCAGCGCGGCTCCCACCTGCGCTGGGACAGCCTCTCCGAGCTCCGCCGCCGCCTCCCCGGGCTCTGCCCGCTGCCGCCGCTCCCGGGCCGCACACACGCTCCCACCATGGCGCCGCTGCTGCCCCACTAAAGCCCTGCCTGCCTGCCTGCCTGCCTGGGGGCGACACCGGCGCCGGCCTTGTCCCCGCTCGCTGGCACCGAGCAGCAATGGCGCTGGGACAATCCCGAGTGACAGCACAGCCAGCCAAGGGCAGCGAGGCGCGGGCTCTGCACAGCGCACAGCCCAAGCCCCGCGCTCTCAGTGCCCCCCGGGCTGGCCGAGGCCAAAGCCGCACATGAGGAACAGCCCTGCAACGGGCCCGGGCCCAAGGCGCCATTGCTCTGCAAACAGCGACCAAGTTCTCCGCACCTCCTGGCCCCGCCTCGGCACGCAGCCCCCGGGGCAGCCCCACGGCCCCCACGGCAGCTCCCAGCCTCCGCCAGCCGCCCTGCAACGGCCCAGGGGGAGCAGGCCAAGGGACGCGGCTGCCGGCGCCCAGGGGACACCAGGGACAGCGGGGGCACTTCACAAGCCTTTCCTGCAAAAGAGAAAACCATCAGCAAGGAAAAAGCAACAGCAGCGCTGGCTCCAGAGCACAGGGCCACACGAGGCCATGGCACATTGCAGTGGGGTGACGCTGGCCCCATGCCAGGCACCCAGCAGAGCTGCTCTCTCACTGCCCTGCACAGCCGCCATGGGGAGAGAAAACTGAACCAAGGCTTCCTGAGCTGATAGAAGGACCTGGCTAAGAGATCCCTCATCCAACACCTTTGTGCACAAAACAGGCTCGGAATTGGATATGTGAATTGAATTTATTGCTAACAAACTCAGAATAGGAGAAAAAGGAAAATTTGACCATTTAAAACACCTTCCCCCAACTTGACGGGGATCAGCTGGAATGCGGGTCACCAAGATTCTGCCCAACGGGGGTCACTGGGGATCATCCACTGCAGATCTTCCCACTGGGGATGGAGTTGGAGCAGCAATGAAGCTCTTCCTGCACTCGGGACACTCGCAGGGCTTCCCTCACTGGTGCCTTTGTTGGTGCCGAGTCAAGAGAGAGCTTCTGGAGAAGCTCTTCCCACACTCCCCACACTCATAGGGCTTTTCCCCAGTGTGGATGCGCTGGTGAATGACGAGGTTGCCGTTTTGCTTGAAGCCCTTCCCACAGTCAGGGCAGCGGAAGGGCCTCTCCTGGGTGTGAATGCGCTCATGGAGGAGGAGACTGGAGCTGGTCTGGAACCTCTTCCCACACATGGGACACTCATACGGCCTCTCACCGGTGTGGATCTTCTTGTGCTGGATCAGGGTGGAGCTGTGGCTGAAGCTCTTCCCACATTCCGTGCAATCATAGGGCTTTTCCCCAGTGTGGATCACCTGGTGCTGCATCAGGTTGGACATCTGGCTGAAGCTCTTCCCACATTCCCCACAATCGTAGGGCTTTTCCCCAGTGTGGATCACCTGGTGCCGCATCAGGTTGGACATCCGGCTGAAGCTCTTCCCACACTCGGGACACTCGTAGGGCTTTTCCCCTGTGTGGATCCTCTGGTGCACGATCAGGTGAGATCTCCGCCTGAAGCTTTTCCCACATTCCTCACACTTGTGAGGCTTTACCCCAGTGTGGATCCTCTGGTGGCGGATCAACTGACATCTCCACCTGAAGCTTTTCCCACATTCCCCACACTTGTGGAGCTTCTCTCTGCCCTCAGGCTTCTCCCCCAGCTCCGAGCTCCGGCTGCATCTCCGGGCCTTTTCCTCCTCCTCCATCCGGCCACGCCTTGGCAATGACAAATCCTGCTTTGGGGGAAAAACAAGGGCTCAGCGCCTTGCCCTGGGGGTTCCTCCTGCCCAGCTCCTGCTCTGCAACTCTCCCAGGCTTTTGTGTCCATAAAAACCCCAAACCACCACCATTCACCTCAAACCCTAACAGGATTTCCCCCTCTCTGCTCTTTGCACTTTGGCCTCCTCAGGGTCTCCCTTCCCTGCACTCATGGGGCTCCCGTGACTCCCGGGCTTCCCTATTTTCCAGGGTCCCGCTTAGGGATGATCCGGGGGCTTTGGGGCTCCCAGGGGTCCCTTCTCCCCTCATTCTCTGCTCCGCGCTTCCAGTGATCCCAGGCTTCCCCCTTAGCCACGCTCCCCCCTCTCCAGCCTGCCGGGGCTCCCCCAGCTCCGCCATCGCCCCTCTCCGCTCACCCCACTCCGGGGCTCCCGCCCTTCCCCTCCACCGCTCTCCCGGCCGGACCCCATGCCCCATGTCCCCCTCCCACCCCGACACCGGGCCGTGCCCACCTGCAGCCCCCAAAATATCCCCCAAAGCCCCACTGGCGCTCAGCTTTGCCCTTCCGCCACATCCAAACGTTCCCCCCGCACAATCAAACCCTCCCAGCGACCCTTCACGAGATTTGGGGCTCAATCCCGCAAGCTGCGAGCTCCAAACACCCGCCCAGAAAAAACGCCGCTCGGGGACCCCCGAGACATTTGGGGCGACTTCCTCCTCCCCCTCACCTGCGGCGTGCGGGGCGCCGATGCTCCCGAGGCCGCGGCAGACAAAGAGCTGCGCGCGGCTTCTGCTGCTCCTCCTCTTCCTCTCTCCAACCTCTTCCTGTTCCTCCTCTTCCTCTTTCCTCCTTCCTCCGCCCGCGGCTCCTCCTCCCGCCTCCTCCCGCTCGGATCTCCGGCCTTTCTCCCGCTCCTTCCTCATCCCTCCTCCTTCTCCTCCTCCATCCCTTCTCCTCCTCCCGCCAAGCCCAGCGCCCACCCTTTCCCCCCCTTTTCCCCACGCCGTCGCATGCCGCGGGAGGAGCCGGGATGGAGCCGGGGCAGGTCGGGCTGGGGCAGCGCGGGGCTCCGGGCCAGGCCTGGGCGCCCCCCACGCGCCCCCTCCCCAAATTGGGCTGGCGGGAAGCGCTGGGGGCGAGGGGGGGGCGCAGGTGGGGTTGGGGTGGGGAGCGCTGGGCGCTGCGGGTCTGCCTGGGAACTGGAGAGTCATCAGCGCCGCGAGCTCGGATTGGATCAGAATCGCTCAGCGCCTTCTCCCATTGGCTCATTGTCGCGGGGCTGTTTTTCGGGGCTGTTTTTCTATGGGGTTTGGAGGTTCTGGGGGGCTCAGGGGGTCTCGGCGCCTTTTTTGGGGTTCGCTGGGTGCCGTGTCGGTGTTCAGCTGCCTCCCAAGGCCCCCAGAGCGGGGTGACACTTGGGGACACACGGGGGTCCCCATTCCCGATCCATCCCAGGGTCAGGTCTGCCCCCCAATCAC
>NW_028147632.1:1697330-1713236 GCF_008360975.1 Lichenostomus cassidix | reverse complement strand
GGAGTCTCAGCGCCTTTTTTGGGGTTCGCTGTGTGCCGTGTCGGGGTTCAGCTGCCTCCCAAGGCCCCCCAGAGCGGGGTGACACTTGGGGACACACAAGGTCCCCATTCCCGATCCATCCCGCGGTCAGTTCTGCCCCCCAATCACAGCGCCACCGCGGGGTCCCCCCAAGTCCCTCCCCAGTGCCCCTCAAGAAACGCGACCGGAGCCAACTGGGAAGCTTTATTGGGAGCACTGGGAGCAGCCGGGCGGGGTCAGAGTGACAGCAGGGCTGGGGGGACACACGATCCCCCAAAATCAGCGCGGGGACAGAGCGGGGGGTCCCGGCCGGGCCCGAGGCCACGGGGAGGGGCTGCGGCCGGCGGCGGCTCAGGAGCTCTGTGGGCAGAGAAAAGGGGGTGACACCGGGCTGGGGGGCCCCGGGGGGAGCACAGCCGCTCCGGGGCAGGGGGGACACGACCCCCGGGACCCCCCTCACCTTCTTGCGCAGGTAGAAGCCGAGCCCCAGCGCCAGGAAGACGAAGCCCAACACGAAGCCCCCGATCCCCGTCAGCATCTTGCTGCGGGCAGCGTCAGGCGGCATCTCTGGGGGGTCAGCAGGGCTCAGGACCCCCAAAAACCTCTCAGCGACACCCCAAGCCCCTCCAAGCACCCTCCCAGTCGCCTCCAGCCCACCCAGGAGCCCCTGAAACCTCCTCCCGATCCATTCCCAGCCTCCCCAGGACACACCAAAGCCCCTCCCGTCCCTCTCAGCACCCCACAACCCCTCCCAGTTGCCCCTCACCGCCCCAGGACCCCCAAACCCTCTCCCAGTCCCTTCCCAGCCCCACCAGAACTCAACAAGGTCCCTCCCAGTCTCTTCCCAGCACAACCAACCTCATTCCAACCTTTGCTTTTCCATCCCCAATCTCTTTCCAGCCCCTCCAGCCTCACTCCAACTCCCTCCCAGTTCCCCCCAGCACCCCCAAACTCCTCCCAGTTCCCCCCAGCACTCCCAAACTCCCTCCCAGTGCTCACCAGCACCCCCAGAACCTCATCCCACCCTCCCCAACACCCTTCCAACCCCTTCCCAGCCCTCCCACACCCCCAAGCCCCTCTCCCAGTATAAACCAGCCTCTCTCCACCTCCCTCCCAGTTCCCCCCAGCACAGCCCAATCCCCCTGCCAGCCCCCCCAGTGCCTCCCCCGCTCCCCCCGGCGCTGTGGGCTCTGGCCGTACCCCAGTGCCGCCTCAGGGGCTGCTCCAGGCTGACGTGCTTCACCTGGCAGGTGTAGGTGACCCCGCGCCGGGGGGGCGTTTCCAGCAGCACCAGCAGCTGGTAGGTCCAGTCCCCGTTGGGGAGCAGGTCGGTGGTCATCACTTGCTCCGAGAGCTCCTGCTGGCCCTGGAACCACCTCACCTGCACCTGCGCAGGGTAGAAATCCATCACGGAGCACAGCAGGCGGCCGGGCTCGGGCTGGGAGCTCGAGGGCACCAGCGAGATGGACACGCTGGGGGGCACTGGGAGAGAGAGGGGAGACACTGGGATCAGCTGGGGGGTGCTGGGAGAGAGCTGGGAGGGGTGGTGTGGCATTGGGAGGGATTGTTTATGGACTGGGAGGGACTGGGAAAGGAGTGGGATGGAATGGGAATGTAGTGGGGAGGACTTGGTGTCGAGTGGTAGGGACTTGGGGGGCACTAGGAGAGAGAGTGGAGGTGTGGGAATGGACTGGGAATGGAATGGGGTTGGGATTTTAGGGACTGGAATACACTGTGGTGGCACTGGAAGTGACTCGCAGGGATTAGAGGGACTGGGAGAGAGGGGAGTAGGTTGGAGGGCACTGGGAGGGCACTGAGGGTGATGGTGGAGGACTGGGAATGGACTAGGAATGGGATTGGAGGGACTGGGTGGCACTGGGAGGGACTGGGAAGGGACTGGGCCAGAGGGGAGTTGTGGTGGTTTTGATTGGCCCAGAACATCAGTGAACTATTTTTTGACATCTAGGAGAAATTTGGACCCCTCAGAACCTGTTGTGCTAGGCCTGGGGAGGTGTCTAAGGGGTTGGGAGTGGCACAAAGATGGCTCCTGTGTGTCCTGAGTGAAAGCTCTGGAAGTTTTTACATCAAATCCAGCAGTCAATCTCTGATGGTTCTGAAGGTGATGGACATACTGCTGGCCAGGTTTGGGCCAATTAGAGGTGCTAGTTCTGCCTCTGTGAATACATATTTAAGAAAAAATCAAAACAAAAGTAGGAACACACTGCTTTTAATTTGAGGAGGAAAGGGTAAAAACATATGAAGGGAGAACAACATGGAGACACCAAGGTGAGTGGAGAAGGTGGGGAGGAGGTGCTCCAGTCGCCGCAGCTGAAAACCCTCTGCTAGCCGTGCTGAAGGCCGTGGGGGGAGCAGGAGGTTCTCCTGCAGCCCATGGAGTCCACAGGGGTGCAGAAATCCACCCACAGCCCACGCCAGAGGAGCAGGTGGATGCCTGGAGGAAGCTGTGATCCAGAGAGAGTCTCATCTAAACAGTTAAAACTGCAAAAGGCCTTGCAAGGGAGAGAAAGGCCTTGCTCCTGGCATGGAAGCAGCCTGGCCTCGGCCCGGCAGAGTCTGCACCTTATGGACAAGAGGACTCACGTTGCAGCAGAATTCGGGCGCGATGTTGCTCGTGAGATCAGAGCCATGCCAAAGAAGTTTCCAGAGGACTGTCTCTCGTGGGAGGGACCCCGTGGCTAAGCAGAAGACCCTTCTCCCTGATGGACTGAGCAGAGAACAAACCCCTCACCCTGCCGCCTGCCCGTGCTGTGGGTTTGGGAAGAGGGAAGGGGGCTGAAGAGGGAGGTGGTGAGTGAACAAATGGTGTACGAAAAGCTTATTTTTACCTCTCATATATCCCCCGACTCTGTTAAGTAATTAAATCATTTTCCAACTTTAAGTTTAAAGCCTGTCTGCCCTTTCTTCCGTGGGTCCTCCTACCAGTGCCCTATCTCCCTCAACTCATGAATTTGGTGTGTGTTTTTACAGTTTTGTTCTTTCCCCTCCTCTGGCACGTGTGCAGCAGGAGAGAGCAGGGGTGCTGGCGTTTAGTCAGGGTCAAACCCCAACAGCAGCACAAATTGGTTCATCTGCAAAGAGCAACAGCAAGTGGGAAAATGTTGGGAAAACTTCACTAAAAAAATTGGGGGGAGTCATCTGTCTCCTCACTCCAACATGTGCTAGCATTGTGGATGATCTATAGAGTGTAATTAACCACTGGGGATTTTTGCTACTGCAAGTTCAGGGAAACCAGTCGGAGATCCAAAGATTGGGTGATTAAATTACACAAAACTGCTCAATAAGGTCAGGAGGAAGCACACCAAAAATGTTTAAAAAAACATGAACGGCCACCAGAACAAATCTTACACAAT
Source organism: Lichenostomus cassidix (assembly GCF_008360975.1). NCBI lineage: Eukaryota > Metazoa > Chordata > Aves > Passeriformes > Meliphagidae > Lichenostomus > Lichenostomus cassidix. The sequence continues at coordinate 1,709,847 of NW_028147632.1, read as the reverse complement.
GGAGCAGCGCATGGGAATCCTAAGAATTCCTATCAGGTCCCAGAACCCACTGTGAATTTGAATTGTTACTAATTGATACAGACTGCTGCTCAGCCAAGCTCCTGCTCCATTCCTGAACTTCCACAAGCAGAACAAACACTTCCCAGAGCCACGAATACCGAATGTCACACAAACTAGGGGTGCATGTTAAGGGACACAGACAGTGGGCGGATCGGGAAGTCTGTACCTTCCAAGTACCTCAGCCAGACGGCAAAGGGACAGGGAGATGCAGCCGGGAAACGAGCATGAAAAGGAGGCTGCGTTTTACAGACCAATGGCAAATGCCCCAAGGCCTCTCCCTCTGTGCATCCATAAAGTCACTTTTACACGACTCTCCTGTCTCCTGCGGGCATTCTCCAATCCGAGCTCGCGGCGCTGATGACTCTCCAGTTCCCAGGCAGACCCGCAGCGCCCAGCGCTCCCCACCCCAACCCCACCTGCGCCCCCCCCTCACCCCCAGCGCTTCCCGCCAGCCCAATTTGGGGAGGGGGCGCGTGGGGGGCGCCCAGGCCTGGCCCGGAGCCCAGCGCTGCCCCAGCCCGACCTGCCCCGGCTCCATCCCAGCTCCTCCCGCGGGATGCGACGGCGTGGGGAAAAGGGGGGGAAAGGGTGGGCGCTGGGCTTGGGGGGAGGAGGAGAAGGGATGGAGGAGGAGGAGGAGGGATGAGGAAGGAGCGGCAGAAAGGCCGGAGATCCGAGCGGGAGGAGGCGGGAGGAGGAAGGAGGAGGAGCCGCGGGAGGAGGAAGGAGGAGAGAGGAAGAGGAGGAGCAGGAAGAGGTTGGAAAGAGGAAGAGGAGGAGCAGCAGAAGCCGCGCGCAGCTCTTTGTCTGTCGCGGCCCCGGGAGCATCGGCGCCCCGCATGGCGCAGGTGAGGGGGAGGAGGAAGTCGCCCCAAATGTCTCGGGGGTCCCCGAGCGGCGTTTTTTCTGGGCGGGTGTTTGGAGCTCGCAGCTTGCGGGATTGAGCCCGAAATCTCGTGGAGGGTCGCTGGGAGGGTTTGATTGTGCGGGGGGAACGTTTGGATGTGGCGGAAGGGCAAAGCTGAGGCGGCAGTGGGGCTTTGGGGGATATTTTGGGGGCTGCAGGTGGGCACGGCCCGGTGTCGGGGTGGGAGGGGGACATGGGGCATGGGGTCCGGCCGGGAGAGCGGTGGAGGGGAAGGGCGGGAGCCCCGGAGTGGGGTGAGCGGAGAGGGGCGATGGCGGAGCTGGGGGAGCCCCGGCAGGCTGGAGAGGGGGGAGCGTGGCTAAGGGGGAAGCCTGGGATCCCTGGAAGCGCGGAGCAGAGAATGAGGGGAGAAGGGACCCCTGGGACCCCCAAAGCCCCCGGATCATCCCTAAGCGGGACCCTGGAAAATAGGGAAGCCCGGGAGGCACGGGAGCCCCATGAGTGCAGGGAAGGGAGAGCCTGAGGAGGCCAAAGTGCAAAGAGCAGAGAGAGGGAAATGCTGTGAGGGTTTTGAGGTGAATGGTGGTGGTTTGGGGTTTTTATGGCCACAAACCCCTGGGAGAGTTGTGGAGCTGGGCAGGAGGAACCCCCAGGGCAAGGCGCTGAGCCCTTGTTTTTCCCCCAAAGCAGGATTTGTCATTGCCAAGGCGTGGCCGGATGGAGGAGGAGGAAAAGGCCCGGAGATGCAGCCGGAGCTCGGAGCTGGGGGAGAAGCCTGAGGGCAGAGAGAAGCCCCACAAGTGTGGGGAATGTGGGAAAAGCTTCAGGCAGAGATCTGATCTTATCCGGCACCAGATGATCCACACTGGGGAAAAGCCCTATGAGTGTGGGAAGTGTGGGAAGAGCTTCACCCAGATGTCTAACCTGATGCGGCACCAGGTGATCCACACTGGGGAAAAGCCTTACGATTGCGTGGAATGTGGGAAGAGCTTCAGCCAGAGCTCCACCCTGATGCAGCACCAGAGGATCCACACTGGGGAAAAGCCCTATGATTGCGTGGAATGTGGGAAGAGCTTCAGCCAGAGCTCCAGCCTGATGCAGCACAAGAAGATCCACACGGGGGAGAGGCCCTATGAGTGTGGGACGTGTGGGAAGAGGTTCCAGACCAGCTCCAGTCTCCTCGTCCATGAGCGCATTCACACCCAGGAGAGGCCCTTCCGCTGCCCTGACTGTGGGAAGGGCTTCATGCTCAACTCCACCCTCATCAGGCACCGACGCATCCACACTGGGGAAAAGCCGTATGAGTGTCCCGAGTGTGGGAAGAGCTTTGCATGGAAAACTGATCTCATTGTGCACAGCAGGATTCACACAGGAGAAAAACCTTATCAGTGCATGGAATGTGGGAAGAGCTTCAGCCGCCGCTCCCACCTGATGCAGCACAAGAAGATCCACACCGGGGAGAGGCCCTATGAGTGTGGGAAGTGTGGTAAGAGATTTCAGACCAGCTCCCATCTCCTCCTCCATGAGCGCATTCACACCCAGGAGAGGCCCTTCCGCTGCCCTGACTGTGGGAAGGGCTTCAAGCAAAACTCCCACCTCATCACCCACCGGCGCATCCACACTGGGGAAAAGCCCTACGAGTGTGGGAAGTGTGGGAAGAGCTTCAGGGAGATGTCCACCCTGATGCGGCACCAGGTGATCCACACTGGGGAAAAGTCCTACGAGTGTCCCGAGTGTGGGAAGAGCTTCTCAGACATGTCTAACTTTACTCAGCACCAACAGAGGCACCAGTGAGAGAAGCCCTGCGATTGTCCCGAGTGCAGGAAGAGCTTCATTGCTGCTCCAACTCCATGCCCAGTGGGAAGATCTGCATTGGTTGATCCCCAGTGACCCCAGCTGTGCAGAGCCCTGGTGATCCGTGCTGCTGGTGATCCATGTGGCAAAGACACCTGACTGGTGGCTCCACACCCTCCTGGCTCCCTGTGGGCACCTGGATGAAGGCAGGGCCAGGAATGTCCATGGGAATTCCTGGGGACATCAGAAATTCCCTGGGGAGAGCGGATTTGTTGAGTTTCCACCCCAGAAAATCTCACCTTTTGTGTTCAGTTATATCATCTCTTGGCATGAGGCAACACTGGATGGCCTTGGAGGTATTTTCCTTAGTCTCAGTGATTCCATGATTGTGATTTTCTCTCACCCAAGGGCATCTTTCACAGCCAAATGGTTCTGAATTGGGGCAAAGACCAAGATTTTGGGGTGGAAACGTCCAAAAATGTTCTTCCGTTCTACCCAACCACATGGATCCTCAGCGGGCACAGACATGTAAATCCTTTTCTTTCAGGTTTGGTCTTGTTTTCATTTCAATCCTTCAAAACACCTGAATTTGGGGTAAAAATGAAGATATTGAGGTGAGACATGGGTGGGACATTGGGGTCACAGCTGTTATGATCCAAACATTAAGGTTCTTTGGAAATACCTCTGCCCGAATTAAGGTGCAAACGAGACCACATGCCAGTCAGTAGTGTAGGTTTTATTTGATAGTAAATATGAGAGAAAGTGGGAAGAAAAGAGAGGAGAAGAGAAGTAGGAAAAGAGGTGAGGGGGACAGAAAGAGGGAGAAAGAAAACATCACCATCCGTGGATCCCAACGATGTCACATTGATCTTCTCCAGCTGCTCTTCTCAGTGGTGGTTTTCCCCCCAAAAAGCACAGAGTGCCAAGGGTTAATATACACTCAGGCCAGGTGACAATGTCCAGCATGTCCCCCCGGGGCAGGGGACAGTCTCTAGCAGCAGACTCTGCTTGCATCACCTGCACTGCTGTGGTGCAAGGCCTGGCATTTGGGGGTCTGTGATGGATTGTGACTCCCCTCAGCTCCTCTCACGTCAAAGTCCCGATTTGATGTCGAACTGCTCCAGCAGCGTGCGGTGGAGATTTTTGGGGGTTCTGTGCCGTTTTGGGGGATTTTTGTGTCCTTCTTGGGGTTTCTGGGTCATTTTTGGGGGGGTTCTGGGTCACCTTTTGGGGTTTCTGTCTCACTTTTGGGCGTTTGTCATGTCATTTTTGGGGTTTTTTGTATCATTTGGGGGGTTTCTGTGTCATTTTTAGGGTCTCAAGTGTCACTTTTGGGGATTTCTGTGACGATTTTGGGCTTTCTTTGTCATTTTTTGGGGTTCTGTGTCACTTTTTGGGATTTCTCTTCCATTTTTGGGGTTTTCTCTGCCGTTTTTGGGGTCTCACTGTCCCATTGGAGGTTTCCCATCATCACTTTTTGAGTCTCCATGTCACTTTTTGGGGTTTCTGTGTCACTTTTTTGGGTTTTTTTCTGCAATTTTTGGGGTTTCAGTGTCGTTTTTTGGGGTTTCTGTGTCACTTTTTGGTGGGGTTGGGGGTTCCACAGCTGGGCAGTTTGTGTAAACCTGGCTTCTGCTGATGCCTGATGGGTTTTTGTCCTTTTTCGTTGTACTTTTATACTCTTTTTATATCCTTTTTACCCTTTCCCATTCCTGTACCTTTTACTCTCTGTATCTCAGCCCCACATGTTTATAACCCTTGTTCTCTAGCCTTGTTCAGAATTCTTTGGAGAAGACGAAACAATCTCCACAATTTCAATAGCATGAGGCACCAACCTTGAGAGAGCTTTATCACTGGGACATGTTTATGTACACTAATTTGTAACTTTCTTAGGGGGTAGGTAATTTGAATAAGGGGGCAATTATTTTATTTGTTAGGTTTCTTATTGGGGAATTTTAGATAGGTATGTTAATCAATGAAGTCCATAAATTGTAAATGTGTGATATTGTCGCTCTCTTTTCGTCGTGGTGCACCTGGGATCCTATTAAACCAAGGGAATACCCTTTTCCTACACTGCGGGGTCTGTGCTCAATCTTTCCCAGCATTTTAGGCATCACAGTGAGCTGTGCTCTGCCCCCACCCCAAACTCAGCCAGGGATGATTCTCAGAGCAGCTGGTGGCTTTGGATTTGTGTGTGCATTCCTTTCCCTCAGCCTGAGATGAGTGAACAATAGGTTTCCCTTTATGGAATCTCAGCAGTTTGACTCTCAGTCCAAAGTCCCAGTCAGGTATCTTCAGGGAGGATTTTTGATTGTAGCTTCTTTGTACACTTTTTGTTATAATGAGCAAAACTTTGTATCGATGTTTGAGGTGTGAAATATTTCAGTGTCTGATAACAGCCATGGTGGGACATTGGGGACACAGACAGGGTGGGACACTGGGGACACAGCCAGGGTGGGACACTGGGGACACAGCCAGGGTGGGACACTGGGGACACAGCCAGGGAGGGGAAAGGCAGGCAGAGCTGTCCCCTGTCCAAAACTGCACCCCAAAAATCCCCAAATTCAGGGATTTCTCCCAGAAAAAAGCTGTCAGGAGCTTCCTGAATGGAGGGAAAGGGGCGATGGGACATTTAAAAGAGTTGAATTGGGTTTGACACCCCTGGAATTGGGTTTGGTCCTCCTGGAACTGGATTGGATTGACTGGGAATTGGGTTGGATTGACCTGGAATTGGGTTTGATCCACCTGGAACTGGATTTGGTTTACCTGGAATGGGGTTGACTCGACCTGGAATTGGGTTTGACCCCCCTGGAATTTGTTTTGACTCACCTGGAGTTGGGTTTGATCAATCTGGAATTCAGTTGGATTTACCTGGAATTGGGTTGGATTTACCTGAAATTCAGTTTTATCCACCTGAAAAAGAGATGGATTTTCCTGGGATTTGGTTGACTGGACCTAGAATTGGGTTAGATCCACCTGGAATTGGGTTTGACCCACCTGGAGTTGGATTTGATCCACCTGGAATTGGGTTTTATCTACCTGGAATTGGATTGAATGCCCCTGGAATTTGCTTTAATCTACCTGTAATTGGGTTGGACCAACCTTGAGCTGGATTTGACTCACCTGGAATTGGGTTGAATCCACCTGGAATTGGGTTTGAATGGTGTTGGTGCTGCAGTAGAGGCTGGAATTGCCCCAGGATCCTCCTGGAATCGAGTCAGACACACCTGGAATTGGGCTGAATTCCCCTGGAAATGGAGTTTTGGTTATATTCTGTCTGGATGATGGTGTGGGGCAATGGGAATGGGGAATTGTGGGGGGCGAGAGCATAAAAATTCCGGGAAAATGGGGATTTCCACCCAAAATCCTGGGAACAGGAGGGTTGGGCAATGCCAGAGCCCCAAAATCCTGGGAAAAAGAGGAATTTGAGCATCCTGAGCCTTTCAAAATCCTGGAAAAAGAGGAAGTGGGAACTCCCAGAGCCCTAAATCCTCAGTACAGGGGGGTTTGCAATTCCCAGAGCCCCAAAATTCCCGGAACAGCAGGGTTTGGGAAATCCTAGAGGCCCAAAATCCTGGAAAAAGAGGAATTTCAGCACGAGACCTTAAAAATCCTGGAAAAAGAGCAAATGGGAATTCCCAGTTCCCTAAATCCTCAGTACAGGGGGGTTTGGAAACTGCCAGCCCCCAAAAATATTGGGAACAGATGGGTTTGGGAAATCCAAGAGCCCCAAAATGCTGGAAAAAGAGGATATGGGAACACCCAGTTCCCCAAATCCTGTGTACAGGGGGGTTGTGAAATGCCCAGCCCCAAAACTCCTGGGTATAGGGGGGTTTGGGAACTCCTAGAGCCCCAAAATCTCGGGTACAGGGGGGTTTGGGAACTGTCAGAACCCCAAAACCGTGGGAAAAGAGGAGTTTGGCCACTCCTGACCCCGAAAATTGAAAAAAAATGGGGAAAACCCTGAAAAAACAGGAAGTTTGGCCAACGCCCTTCCCAGAAAAATCCCCCAAAAGCGGGTTGGACCTTCTGAATCTCCCCGATCCCCTTTTGCCATGGATCCAGGACACCCCAAATCCCAACGCCGCGGCTCCAGGACCCCCCAAAGCCCACCTTGGAGCCCCCAAAGGCCAGGCAGGGTCAGCGCCAGCAGCAGCAGCAGGCAGGGGCAGCTCCGTGCTCCATCCATGGCGCCTCGGGATGTGGCGACACTGGGAAGGGTCGCTGGTGGTCCCAGTGCAGCGGCGGCGAAGTGGGGGGAGTGGGAGTGGGGGCGCAGCGCCCCAAAAGCGGCGGAGCCAATGGGAGGGCGTGTGTGTTGTGTCGTCACCGGTTGCCGGGTAGAGCCTGTGCAAAACGGGCCCCAAACCGGCCCGGCCAATCGGAGCGCGTCCAAAACAACTGCGGCCAATGGCAGCGCGCCCAAAACCACGCCCAGGCAATGGGAGCGCGTCCCAAAACGGCGCCCGGCCAATCAGAGCGCGCGGGGCGGATGATCCCGCCCTGCTCCGGACTGGAGCTCCCAGTGCAGCGGCTGCTGCGGGGCTGGCGGCAGCTGCCCGGCGCTGGCCATGGGGCGAGTGGCGGCAGCTGGGGCCCTACTGGTGGCACTGGTGGTGCTGGGAGCCACCCCGGCTGCGGGCGCGGAGCTGTCGGGTGAGCGGGGGGAGCAGGGAATGCGATGGGAAAGGGGGAAAAGGGGAAAGAAAGGGGTTTGGGAGCCCAAAGTGGAGGGGGAGGAGGAGGGGAAGCCGAAAGGGAGAGCGGGAGGGGCTGAGGGTTGGGGGAAGGTGAGGAAGGGGTGGGAGAGGGTGGGGAAGTGGGGAAAAGGGGAGGCTGGGAGCCCAAAACTGAGCGGGAGGGGATGGGGATGGAGAAATTGTGGGTAAAAGGGTGGAAAATGGGCAAAAAGAGGGAATGGGACCCCAAAATTGAAGTAGGGAGTGGCTGAAAATGGCGGGGAGTGAGGATGTGAAAGGGGAAATAGGGAGAAGGGTGGGAAAGAGGAAGTGGGAGCGCGGGCAGGAGGGTCCCATGGCGGCCGTGGGGCACAGGGGGTGCGGAGTGGGGATCCGGGGTGACCCCCGGAGCTCTGGGATCGATGGGGGTGCTGGGGGAACCCCCTGACCTGTGCCTTGCACACACAGGGGTCTGCCAGTTTATGGCATACTGCGAGTGTCACTTCATTAACAGCACGGAGAAGGTGAGGTTCCTGGAGAGGAAAATATACAACCGGGTGGAGTACCTGAGGTTCGACAGCGATGTGGGGAAATACGTGGGGTTCACCCCGGATGGGGAGAAACTGGCCAAGTACTGGAACAGTGACCAGGCATGGATGGAGAACAGGCAGGTTGTGGTGGACACGATCTGCCCGCAGAACTACAAGGTGTTCACCCCGTTCAGCGTAGAGCGCAGGGGTGAGCGTGGGGCAGAGGTGTCCCCTCAGGGTCTGCCCTGCCAATGACCCTGCAGCCCCTCAAACCCTCCCTGGGGATCACCCGGAGCCCTCAGCCCTCCTTGGGCCAAACCAGGGGCTTCTTGTCCTTCTCAGTCACTTCTGTAGCTCTCCCAGTCCATCCCAGTCCCCCCTCAGCGCGTCCATTTCAGCCAAGCGTGAAGATGACGCTCCTCAGATAATCATTTCGCACGTCTCTGACGACTCATCAGGCAGACAAGCTGCACCGAGTTCCCCGCGCTGGGCTTAACCTCACAATGCCGTGGAATTCATTCCCAGTTCCTCCCAGTGCCACCACAGTCACTCCCAATGTCTCTAATGCAATCCCAGTCCATTCCCAGTGCACTCCCAGACCTCCACCCTCCATGAAGTGCCCTCCCAGTGCTCCCCAATCCACACACTTCTCTTCCAGTCATTTTCCAGTCCCAATGCCACCACAGTCACTCCCAGTCCCTCTAAACCCAATTACAGTTCAATCCCAGTCTGTTCTCATTCCCCTACGAGACCTCCATTCTCTCTCCCATTGCCCTCACAGTGCTCCCCCATCCACTCCCCGCTTTTCCAGTGCAATCCCAGCCCCACCCAGTGCCACCACGCTCCATCCCAGTCCCTCTAAACCCATCCCCAGTCCATGCCCAGTCCACTCCCAGACCTCCACCCTCTCTCCCAGTGCCTTCCCAGTGCTCCCCAATCCACTCCCCTCTCTCCTAGTGCCCCCCCATTCCCTCCCACTCCTTTCCCAGTCCCTCCCAGTACCACACCACCCCTCCCAGCTCTCTGCCAGCGCCCCCCCAGCTGATCCCAGTGTCTCCCCTCTCTCTCCCAGTGCCCCCCAGCGTGTCCATCTCGCTGGTGCCCTCGAGCTCCCAGCCCGAGCCCGGCCGCCTGCTGTGCTCCGTGATGGATTTCTACCCTGCGCAGGTGCAGGTGAGGTGGTTCCAGGGCCAGCAGGAGCTCTCGGAGCAAGTGATGACCACCGACCTGCTCCCCAACGGGGACTGGACCTACCAGCTGCTGGTGCTGCTGGAAACGCCCCCCCGGCGCGGGGTCACCTACACCTGCCAGGTGGAGCACGTCAGCCTGGAGCAGCCCCTGAGGCGGCACTGGGGTACGGCCAGAGCCCACAGCGCCGGGGGGAGCGGGGGAGGCACTGGGGGGGCTGGCAGGGGGATTGGGCTGTGCTGGGGGGAACTGGGAGGGAGTTTGGGGCTGCTGGGGGGAACTGGGAGGGAGCTGGAGTGAGGCTGGAGGGGCTGGAAGGAGATTGGGGATGGAAAACCAAAGGTTGGAATGAGGTTGGTTGTGCTGGGAAGAGACTGGGAGGGACCTTGGTGAGTCCTGGTGGGGCTGGGAAGGGACTGGGAGAGGGTTTGGGGGTCCTGGGGCGGTGGGGGGCAACTGGGAGGGGTTGTGGGGTGCTGAGAGGGACGGGAGGGGCTTTGGTGTGTCCTGGGGAGGCTGGGAATGGATCGGGAGGAGGTTTCAGGGGCTCCTGGGTGGGCTGGGGGCGACTGGGAGGGTGCTTGGAGGGGCTTGGGGTGTCGCTGAGAGGTTTCTGGGGGTCCTGAGCCCTGCTGACCCCCCAGAGATGCCGCCGGACGCTGCCCGCAGCAAGATGCTGACGGGGATCGGGGGCTTCGTGTTGGGCTTCGTCTTCCTGGCGCTGGGGCTCGGCTTCTACCTGCGCAAGAAGGTGAGGGGGGGTCCCGGGGGTCGTGTCCCCCCTGCCCCGGAGCGGCTGTGCTCCCCCCGGGGCCCCCCAGCCCAGTGTCACCCCCTTTTCTCTGCCCACAGAGCTCCTGAGCCGCCGCCGGCCGCAGCCCCTCCCCGTGGCCTCGGGCCCGGCCGGGACCCCCCGCTCTGTCCCCGCGCTGATTTTGGGGGGTCGTGTGTCCCCCCAGCCCTGCTGTCACTCTGACCCCGCCCGGCTGCTCCCAGTGCTCCCAATAAAGCTTCCCAGTTGGCTCCGGTCGCGTTTCTTGGGGGGCACTGGGGAGGGACTTGGGGGGACCCCGCGGTGGGGCTGTGATTGGGGGGCAGACCTGACCCCGGGATGGATCGGGAATGGGGACCCCCGTGTGTCCCCAAGTGTCACCCCGCTCTGGGGGCCTTGGGAGGCAGCTGAACCCCGACACGGCACACAGCGAACCCCAAAAAAGGCGCTGAGACCCCCTGAGCCCCCCAGAACCTCCAAACCCCATAGAAAAACAGGCCCGAAAAATAGCCCCGCGAAAATGAGCCAATGGGAGAAGGCGCTGAGCGATTCTGATCCAATCCGAGCTCGCGGCGCTGATGACTCTCCAGTTCCCAGGCAGACCCGCAGCGCCCAGCGCTCCCCACCCCAACCCCACCTGCGCTCCCCCTCGCCCCCAGCGCTTCCCGCCAGCCCAATTTGGGGAGGGGGCGCGTGGGGGGCGCCCAGGCCTGGCCCGGAGCCCAGCGCTGCCCCAGCCCGACCTGCCCCGGCTCCATCCCGGCTCCTCCCGCGGCATGCGACGGCGTGGGGAAAAGGGGGGGAAAGGGTGGGCGCTGGGCTTGGGGGAGGAGGAGAAGGGATGGAGGAGGAGGAGGAGGGATGAGGAAGGAGCGGGAGAAAGGCCGGAGATCCGAGCAGGAGGAGGAGGCGGGAGGAGGAAGGAGGAGGGGGGGGGGGGGGGAGAGGAAGAGGAGGAACAGGAAGAGGTTGGAGAGAGGAAGAGGAGGAGCAGCAGAAGCAGCGCGGAGCGCTTTGTCTGCCGCGGCCCCGGGAGCATCGGCGCCCCGCACGCCGCAGGTGAGGGGGAGGAGGAAGTCGCCCCAAATGTCTCGGGGGTCCCCGAGCGGCGTTTTGTCTGGGCGGGTGTTTGGAGCTCGCAGATTGCGGGATTGAGCCCCAAATCTCGTTCAGGGTCGCTGGGAGGGTTTGATTGTGCGGGGGGAACGTTTGGATGTGGCGGAAGGGCAAAGCTGAGGCGGCAGTGGGGCTTTGGGGGATATTTTGGGGGCTGCAGGTGGGCACGGCCCGGTGTCGGGGTGGGAGGGGGACATGGGGCATGGGGTCCGGCCGGGAGAGCGGTGGAGGGGAAGGGCGGGAGCCCCGGAGTGGGGGGAGCGGAGAGGGGCGATGGCGGAGCTGGGGGAGCCCCGGCAGGCTGGAGAGGGGGGAGCGTGGCTAAGGGGGAAGCCTGGGATCCCTGGAAGCGCGGAGCAGAGAATGAGGGGAGAAGGGACCCCTGGGACCCCCAAAGCCCCCGGATCATCCCTAAGCGGGACCCTGGAAAATAGGGAAGCCCGGGAGGCACGGGAGCTGCATGAGTGCAGGGAAGGGAGAGCCTGAGGAGGCCAAAGTGCAAAGAGCAGAGAGGGGGAAATGCTGTGAGGGTTTTGAGGTGAATGGTGGTGGTTTGGGGTTTTTATGGACACAAAAGCCTGGGAGAGTTGCAGAGCTGGAGCTGGGCAGGAGGAACCCCCAGGGCAAGGCGCTGAGCCCTTGTTTTTTCCCCAAAGCAGGATTTGTCATTGCCAAGGCGTGGCCGGATGGAGGAGGAGGAAAAGGCCCGGAGATGCAGCCGGAGCTCGGAGCTGGGGGAGAAGCCTGAGGGCAGAGAGAAGCTCCACAAGTGTGGGGAATGTGGGAAAAGCTTCAGGTGGAGATCTCAGCTGATCGTGCACCAGAGGATCCACACAGGGGAAAAGCCCTATGAGTGTGGGGAGTGTGGGATGAGCTTCAGCCGGATGTCCAACCTGGTCACACACCAGATGATCCACACAGGGGAAAAGCCCTTCGATTGTGGGAAGTGTGGGAAGAGCTTCAGCCGGATGTCCGCCCTGATGCGGCACCAGGTGACCCACACTGGGGAAAAGCCCTATGAGTGTGGGGAATGTGGGAAGAGCTTCAGCCAGATGTCACACCTGGTGCAGCACAAGAAGATCCACACCGGGGGGAGGCCCTATGAGTGTGGGAAGTGTGGGAAGAGGTTTCAGACCAGCTCCAGTCTCCTCCGCCATGAGCGCATTCACACCCAGGAGAGGCCCTTCCGCTGCCCTGACTGTGGGAAGGGCTTCAAGCAAAACTCCACCCTCATCACCCACCGGCGCATCCACACTGGGGAAAAGCCCTACGAGTGTGACGAGTGTGGGAAGAGCTTCTCAGACATGTCTAACTTGGCTCAGCACCAACGGAAGCACCATTGAGGGAAGCCCTGCGAGTGTCCCAAGTGCAGGAAGAGCTTCATTGCTGCTCCAGCTCCATCCCCAGTGGGAAGATCTGCAGTGGATGATCCCCAGTGACCCCAGCTGTGCAGAGCCCTGGTGATCCGTGCTGCTGGTGATCCGTGTGGCAAAGACACCTGGCTGGTGGC
>NW_028147632.1:1580935-1696830 GCF_008360975.1 Lichenostomus cassidix | reverse complement strand
CTTGGGGGGCACTGGGGAGGGACTTGGGGGGACCCCGCGGTGGGGCTGTGATTGGGGGGCAGACCTGACCCCGGGATGGATCGGGAATGGGGACCCCGTGTGTCCCCAAGTGTCACCCCGCTCTGGGGGCCTTGGGAGGCAGCTGAACCCCGACACGGCACACAGCGAACCCCAAAAAAGGCGCTGAGACCCCCTGAGCCCCCCAGAACCTCCAAACCCCATAGAAAAACAGCCCCGAAAAATAGCCCCGTGAAAATGAGCCAATGGGAGAAGGCGCTGAGCGATTCTGATCCAATCCGAGCTCGCGGCGCTGATGACTCTCCAGTTCCCAGGCAGACCCGCAGCGCCCAGCGCTCCCCACCCCAACCCCACCTGCGCCCCCCCCTCGCCCCCAGCGCTTCCCGCCAGCCCAATTTGGGGAGGGGGCGCCTGGGGGGCGCCCACGCCTGGCCCGGAGCCCAGCGCTGCCCCAGCCCGACCTGCCCCGGCTCCATCCCGGCTCCTCCCGCGGCATGCGACGGCGTGGGGAAAAGGGGGGGAAAGGGTGGGCGCTGGGCTTGTGGGGAGGAGGGGAAGGGATGGAGGAGGAGGAGGAGGGATGAGGAAGGAGCGGGAGAAAGGCCGGAGATCCGAGGAGGAGGAGGAGGCGGGAGGAGGAAGGAGGAGGAGCCGCGGGAGGAGGAAGGAGGAGAGAGGAAGAGGAGGAGCAGGAAGAGGTTGGAAAGAGGAAGAGGAGGAGCAGGAAGAGGTTGGAGAGAGGAAGAGGAGGAGCAGCAGAAGCCGCGCGCAGCTCTTTGTCTGCCGCAGCCCCGGGAGCATCGGCGCCCCGCATGGCGCAGGTGAGGGGGAGGAGGAATCGCCCCAAATGTCTCGGGGGTCCCCGAGCGGCGTTTTTTCTGGGCGGGTGTTTGGAGCTCGCAGCTTGCGGGATTGAGCCCCAAATCTCGTTCAGGGTCGCTGGGAGGGTTTGATTGTGCGGGGGGAACGTTTGGATGTGGCGGAAGGGCAAAGCTGAGGCGGCAATGGGGCTTTGGGGGATATTTTGGGGGATATTTTGGGGGCTGCAGGTGGGCACGGCCCGGTGTCGGGGTGGGAGGGGGACATGGGGCATGGGGTCCGGCCGGGAGAGCGGTGGAGGGGAAGGGCGGGAGCCCCGGAGTGGGGTGAGCGGAGAGGGGCGATGGCGGAGCTGGGGGAGCCCCGGCAGGCTGGAGAGGGGGGAGCGTGGCTAAGGGGGAAGCCTGGGATCCCTGGAAGCGCGGAGCAGAGAATGAGGGGAGAAGGGACCCCTGGGACCCCCAAAGCCCCCGGATCATCCCTAAGCGGGACCCTGGAAAATAGGGAAGCCCGGGAGCCACGGGAGCCCCATGAGTGCAGGGAAGGGAGAGCCTGAGGAGGCCAAAGTGCAAAGAGCAGAGAGGGGGAAATCCTGTTAGGGTTTTGAGGTGAATGGTGGTGGTTTGGGGTTTTTATGGACACAAAGCCCTGGGAGAGTTGCAGAGCTGGAGCTGGACAGGAGGAACCCCCAGGGCAAGGCGCTGAGCCCTTGTTTTTCCCCCAAAGCAGGATTTGTCATTGCCAAGGCGTGGCCGGATGGAGGAGGAGGAAAAGGCCCGGAGATGCAGCCGGAGCTCGGAGCTGGGGGAGAAGCCTGAGGGCAGAGAGAAGCCCCACAAGTGTGGGGAATGTGGGAAAAGCTTCAGGCGGAGATCTGAGCTGATCACGCACCAGAGGATCCACACTGGGGAAAAGCCCTATGAGTGTGGGAAGTGTGGGAAAAGCTTTAGCCAGATGTCCAACCTGATCACACACCAGGTGATCCACACTGGGGAAAAGCCCTATGATTGCACGGAATGTGGGAAGAGCTTCAGCCACAGCTCCAACCTGATGCAGCACAAGAATATCCATACTGGGGAGAGGCCCTACGAGTGTGGGAAGTGTGGGAAGAGGTTTCAGACCAGCTCCCATCTCCTCGTCCATGAGCGCATTCACACCCAGGAGAGGCCCTTCCGCTGCCCTGACTGTGGGAAGCGCTTCAAGCAAAACTCCACCCTCATCACCCACCGGCGCATCCACACTGGGGAAAAGCCCTACGAGTGTGGGGAGTGTGGGAAGAGCTTCAGCCGGATGTGCACCCTGATGCGGCACCAGGTGATCCACACTGGGGAAAAGCCCTACGATTGCGTGGAATGTGGGAAGAGCTTCAGCAACAGCTCCAGCCTGATCAAGCACAAGAAGATCCACACCGGGCAGAGGCCCTATGAGTGTCCCACGTGTGGGAAGAGGTTTCAGACCAGCTCTAATCTCCTCCGCCATGAGCGCATTCACACCCAGGAGAGGCCCTTCCGCTGCCCTGACTGTGGGAAGGGCTTCAAGCAAAATGGCAACCTCATCAGGCACCGGCGCATCCACACTGGGGAAAAGCCCTATGAGTGTGGGGAGTGTGGGAAGAGCTTCAGCCTTATATCCACCCTTATCAAACACCGGATGATCCACACTGGAGAAAACTCCTATGAGTGTGAGAAGTGTGGGAAGAGCTTCAGCCAGATGTCCAACCTGATGCAGCACCAGGTGATCCACACTGGGGAAAAGCCCTACGATTGCCAGGAATGTGGGAAGAGCTTCAGCCACAGCTCTGCCCTGATGCAGCACAAGAAGACCCACACTGGGGAGAGGCCCTATGAGTGTGGGAAGTGTGGGAAGAGGTTTCAGACCAGCTCCAATCTCCTCCGCCATGAGCACATTCACACCCAGGAGAGGCCCTTCCGCTGCCCTGACTGCGGGAAGGGCTTCAAGCAAAACTCCCACCTCATCACCCACCGGCGCATCCACACTGGGGAAAAGCCCTACAAGTGTCCCGAGTGTGGGAAGAGCTTCTCCAGGAGCTCTCTCTTGACTCAGCACCAATGGAAGCACCAGTGAGGGAAGCCCTGCGAGTGTCCCGAGTGCAGGAAGAGCTTCATTGCTGCTCCAACTCAATCCCCAGTGGGAAGATCTGCAGTGGATGATCCCCAGTGACCCCAGCTGTGCAGAGCCCTGGTGATCCGTGCTGCTGCTGATCCGTGTCGCAAAGACACCTGGCTGGTGGCTCCACACCCTCCTGGCTCCCCGTGGGCACCTGGATGAAGGCAGGGCCAGGAATGTCCATGGGAGTTCCTGGGGACATCAGAAATTCCCTGGGGAGAGCGGATTTGTTGACTTTCCACCCCAGAAAATCTCACCTTTTGTGTTCAGTTATATCATCTCTTGGCATGAGGCAACACTGGATGGCCTTGGAGGTCTTTTGCAATATCAGTGATTCCATGATTGTGATTTTCTCTCACCCAAGGGCATCTTTCACAGCTAAATGGTTCTGAATTGGGGCAATGAGCAGGATTTTGGGGTGGAAACGTCCAAAAATGTTCTTCCCTTCCACCCAACCACATGGATCCTCAGTGGGCACAGACATGTAAATCCTTTTCTTTCGGGTTTGGTCTTGTTTTCATTTCAATCCTTCAAAACACCTGAATTTGGGGTAAAAATGAAGATATTGAGGTGAGACATGGGTGGGACATTGGGGTCACAGCTGTTATGATCCAAACATTGAGGTTCTTTGGAAATACCTCTGCCCAAATTAAGGTGCAAACGAGACCACATGCCAGTCAGTAGTGTAGGTTTTATTTGATAGTAAATATGAGAGAAAGTGGGAAGAAAAGAGAGGAGAAGAGAAGTAGGAAAAGAGGTGAGGGGGACAGAAAGAGGGAGAAAGAAAACATCACCATCCGTGGATCCCAACGATGTCACATTGATCTTCTCCAGCTGCTCTTCTCAGTGGTGGTTTTCCCCCCAAAAAGCACAGAGTGCCAAGGGTTAATATACACTCAGGCCAGGTGACAATGTCCAGCATGTCCCCCCGGGGCAGGGGACAGTCTCTAGCAGCAGACTCTGCTTGCATCACCTGCACTGCTGTGGTGCAAGGCCTGGCATTTGGGGGTCTGTGATGGATTGTGACTCCCCTCAGCTCCTCTCACGTCAAAGTCCCGATTTGATGTCGAACTGCTCCAGCAGCGTGCGGTGGAGATTTTTGGGGGTTCTGTGCCGTTTTGGGGGATTTTTGTGTCCTTCCTGGGGTTTCTGGGTCATTTTTGGGGGGGTTCTGGGTCACCTTTTGGGGTTTCTGTCTCACTTTTGGGCGTTTGTCATGTCATTTTTGGGGTTTTTTTATCATTTTAGGGGGTTTCTGTGTCATTTTTAGGGTCTCAAGTGTCACTTTTGGGGATTTCTGTGTCATTTTTAGGAGTTTCTTTGTCGTTTTTTGGGGTTCTGTGTCACTTTTTGGGATTTCTCTTCCATTTTTGGGGTTTTCTCTGCCGTTTTTGGGGTCTCACTGTCCCATTGGAGGTTTCCCATCGTCACTTTTTGAGTCTCCATGTCACTTTTTGGGGTTTCTGTGTCACTTTTAGGGTTTTTTTCTGCAATTTTTGGGGTTTCAGTGTCGTTTTTTGGGGTTTCTGTGTCACTTTGTGGTGGGGTTGGGGGTTCCACAGCTGGGCAGTTTGTGTAAACCTGGCTTCTGCTGATGCCTGATGGGTTTTTGTCCTTTTTCATTGTACTTTTATACTCTTTTTATATCCTTTTTACCCTTTCCCATTCCTGTACCTTTTACTCTCTGTATCTCAGCCCCACATGTTTATAACCCTTGTGCTCCAGCCTCGTTCAGAATTCTGTGGAGAAGACGAAACAATCTCCACAATTTCAAGAGCATGAGGCACCAGCCTTGAAAGAGCTTTATCACTGGGACATGTTTCTGTAAACTAATTTGTAACTTTTTTTTGGGAGGGAGGTAATTTGAATAAGGGGGCAATGACTTCATTTGTTAGGTTTCTCATTGGGGAATTTTAGATAGGGATGTTAATCAGTGAAGTCCATAAATTGCAAACCCGTGATATTGTCGCTCTCTTTCCGTCGTGGTGCACCTGGGATCCTATTAAACCAAGGGAATACCCTTTTCCTACACTGCGGGGTCTGTGCTCAATCTTTCCCAGCATTTTAGGCATCACAGTGAGCTGTGCTCTGCCCCCACCCCAAACTCAGCCAGGGATGATTCTCAGAGCAGCTGGTGGCTTTGGATTTGTGTGTGCATTCCTTTCCCTCAGCCTGAGATGAGTGAACAATAGGTTTCCCTTTATGGAATCTCAGCAGTTTGACTCTCAGTCCAAAGTCCCAGTCAGGTATCTTCAGGGAGGATTTTTGATTGTAGCTTCTTTGTACACTTTTTGTTATAATGAGCAAAACTTTGTATCGATGTTTGAGGTGTGAAATATTTCAGTGTCTGATAACAGCCAGGGTGGGACATTGGGGACACAGCCATGGTGGGACACTGGGGACACAGCCATGGTGGGACACTGGGGACACAGCCATGGTGGGACATTGGGGACACAGCCAGGGTGGGACACTGGGGACACAGCCAGGGTGGGACATTGGGGACACAGCCATGGTGGGACACTGGGGACACAGACAGGGAGGGCAAAGGCAGGCAGAGCTGTCCCCTGTCCAAAACTGCACCCCAAAAATCCCCAAATTCAGGGATTTCTCCCAGAAAAAAGCTGTCAGGAGCTTCCTGAATGGAGGGAAAGGGGCGATGGGACATTTAAAAGAGTTGAATTGGGTTTGACACCCTGGAATTTGCTTTGATCCACCTGAAACTGGATTTGATTTACCTGGAATGGGGCTGAATCAACCTGGAATTGGGTTTGGTCCACCTGGAATTTGTTTTGACTCACCTGGAGTCAGGTTTGATCAATCTGGAATTCAGTTATCCACACTGGGGAAAAGCCCTAGAAAAAAGCTGCCAGGAGCTTCCTGAATGGAGGGAAAGGGGTGATGGGACCTTTAGAAGAGTTGAATTGGGTTTGATCCACCTGGAATTGGGTTTGATCCACCTGGAACTGGAATGGATTTACCTGAAATGGGGTTTTGTCGACCTGGAATTAGGTTGATTCATCCTGGAATTCGGTTGCATCCCACTGGAATTTGGTTTAATCGACCTGGAATTGGGTTGGATCCACCCGGAATTGGGTTGAATCTCTCAGGTATTTGGTTGGTTCATCCTGCAGTTGGGTTGGGTCCAGCTGGAACTGGGTTTGATCCATCTGGAATTCAGTTGGATTTACCTCAAATTGGGTTGGATCCACCTGGAATTGGATTGGATTGAGCTGGAATTTGGTTTAATCTACCTGGAATTTGGTTTGATCCTCCTGGAGTTGGGTTGGATCCACCTGGAACTGGATTGGATTCACCTGGAATTCCGTTGGATCAACCTGGAATTGGGTTAAATCCACCTGGAATGAGGTTGAATGCCCTTGGAATTCAGTTGGATTTACCTGGAATTGGGTTTGAGCCACCTGGAGTTGGATTTGATCCACCTGAGATTGGGTTGGATTTACCTGGAATTTGGTATAATCTGCCTAGAACTGGAGTTGATCCACCAGGAATTGGGTTGAGTCCACCTGGAATTGGGTTTGAATGGTGTTGGTGCTGCAGTAGAGGCTGGAATTGCCCCAGGATCCTCCTGGAATCGAGTCAGACACACCTGGAATTGGGCTGAATTCCCCTGGAAATGGAGTTTTGGTTATATTCTGTCTGGATGATGGTGTGGGGCAATGGGAATGGGGAATTGTGGGGAGTGAGAGCATAAAAATCCTGGGAAAATGGGGATTTCCCCCCAAAATCCTGGGAACAGAGGGGTTTGGGCAATGCCAGAGCCCCAAAATCCTGGGGAAAAGAGGAATTTGAGCATCCTGAGCCTCTCAAAATCCTGGAAAAAGAGGAAGTGGGAACTCCCAGTCCCTCAAATCTTCAGTACCAGGGGGGTTTGCAATTCCCAGAGTCCCAAAATTCCAGAAATGGATGATTTGGGAAATTCTAGAGCCCCAAAATCCTGAGAACAGGGGGGTTTGGGAGATCCCAGAGCCCCAAAACCGTGGGAAAAGAGGAGTTTGTCCACTGCTGACCCTGAAAATTGCAGAAAAGGGGGTAAAACCCTGAAAAAAGAGGAAGACGGGCCAACGCCCTTCCCAAAAAAATCCCCAAAAAGGGGGATGGACCTTCTGAATCTCCCCGATCCCCTTTTGCCATGGATCCAGGACACCCCAAATGCCAACGCCGCGGCTCCAGGACCCCCCAAAGCCCACCTTGGAGCCCCCAAAGGCCAGGCAGGGTCAGCGCCAGCAGCAGCAGCAGGCAGGGGCAGCTCCGTGCTCCATCCATGGCGCCTCGGGATGTGGCGACACTGGGAAGGGTCGCTGGTGGTCCCAGTGCAGCGGCGGCGAAGTGGGGGGAGTGGGAGTGGGGGCGCAGCGCCCCAAAAGCGGCGGAGCCAATGGGAGGGCGTGTGTGTTGTGTCGTCACCGGTTGCCGGGTAGAGCCTGTGCAAAACGGGCCCCAAACCGGCCCGGCCAATCGGAGCGCGTCCAAAACAACTGCGGCCAATGGCAGCGCGCCCAAAACCACGCCCAGGCAATGGGAGCGCGTCCCAAAACGGCGCCCGGCCAATCAGAGCGCGCGGGGCGGATGATCCCGCCCTGCTCCGGACTGGAGCTCCCAGTGCAGCGGCTGCTGCGGGGCTGGCGGCAGCTGCCCGGCGCTGGCCATGGGGCGAGTGGCGGCAGCTGGGGCCCTACTGGTGGCACTGGTGGTGCTGGGAGCCACCCCGGCTGCGGGCGCGGAGCTGTCGGGTGAGCAGGGGGAGCAGGGAATGCGATGGGAAAGGGGGAAAAGGGGAAAGAAAGGGGTTTGGGAGCCCAAAGCGGAGGGGGAGGAGGAGGGGAAGCCGAAAGGGAGAGCGGGAGGGG
Organism: Lichenostomus cassidix; assembly: GCF_008360975.1. Taxonomy (NCBI): domain Eukaryota; kingdom Metazoa; phylum Chordata; class Aves; order Passeriformes; family Meliphagidae; genus Lichenostomus; species Lichenostomus cassidix. Next base: position 1,688,998 of record NW_028147632.1, on the reverse strand, counting down.
CTGAGGGTTGGGGGAAGGTGAGGAAGGGGTGGGAGAGGGTGGGGAAGTGGGGAAAAGGGGAGGGTGGGAGCCCAAAACTCAGCGGGAGGGGGATGGGGATGGGGGGATTGTGGGTAAAAGGGTGGGAAAACAGCAAAAAGAGGGAATGGGACCCCAAAACTGAAGCAGGGAGTGGCTGAAAATGGTGGGGAGTGAGGATGTGAAAGGGGAAATAGGGAGAAGGGTGGGAAAGAGGAAGTGGGAGCGCGGGCAGGAGGGTCCCATGGCGGCCGTGGGGCACAGGGGGTGCGGAGTGGGGATCCGGGGTGACCCCTGGAGCTCTGGGATCGATGGGGGTGCTGGGGGAACCCCTGACCTGTGCCTTGCTCACACAGGGGTCTTCCAGGAGATGGCATACAGTGAGTGTCACTTCATTAACGGCACGGAGAAGGTGAGGTTCGTGGACAGGTTCATCTACAACCGGGTGGAGGACGTGAGGTTCGACAGCGATGTGGGGAAATATGTGGGGTTCACCCCGTATGGGGAGAAACAGGCCCAGTGCTGGAACAGCGACGAGGCATTGATGGAGAACAGACGGACTGCAGTGGATTGGTTCTGCCGGTGCTGGTACAAGATCGTCACCCCGTTCAGCGTGGAGCGCAGAGGTGAGCGTGGGGCAGAGGTGTCCCCTCAGGCTCTGCCCTGCCAATGACCCTGCAGCCCCTCAAACCCTCCCTGGGAATCACCCAGAGCCCTCAGCCCTCCTTGTGCCAAACCAGGGGCTTCTTGTCCTTCTCAATGACTCTTGTAGCTCTCCCAGTCCATCCCAGTCCCCCCAGTCTCTCCCAGCCCCCCCAGCGCGTCCATTTCAGCCAAGCGTGAAGATGACGCTTCTCAGATAATCACAGCGCGCGTCTCTGATGACTCATCAGGCAGACAAGCAGCGCCGAGTTCCCCGCGCTGGATTTAACATCTCAGTGCCGCGGAGTTCATTCCCAGTCCCTCCCAGTGCCACCACAGTCACTCTGAGAGCCACCATAGTCCATCCTAGTGGCACCATGGTCACTCCCAGTCCCTCTTATCCCATTCACAATCCATTCCCAATGTATTCCCAGACATCCAGCCTCTCTCCCTGTCCCTCCCAGTGCTCCCCAATCCACTCCCCTCTCTCCCAGTGTGCCCCCAGTCCCTCCCACTCCATTCCCAGTCCCTCCCAGTGCTAGCACAGTCACTCCCAGTCCCTCTAAAGCCAATCCCAGTTCATTCCCAGTCCACTCCCAGACCTCCATCCTCTCTCCCAGCGCCGTCCCAGTACACCCTAATCCAATCCCCTCTATCCAAGTCCTTCCCCAGTCCCACTAATCGCAATTTCTGTACATTTCCAGTCCCTGCCACTGCATTGCCAGTCACTCCCAGTGCCTCCAACGTTCCTCCCAGTTTGTCTAATGCCAATCCCAGTCCATTCCCAGTGCACTCCCAGATTTCCATACTCCATTTCAGTGCCCTCACAGTGCCCCCAATTCACACCCCTCTCTCCCAGTGGCACCACAGTCCCTCCCACACCAATCCTAGTCCCTCTCAATACCACCCCACCCCTCCCAGCTCTCTGCCAGCGCCCCCCCAGCTGATCCCAGTGTCTCCCCTCTCTCTCCCAGTGCCCCCCAGCGTGTCCATCTCGCTGGTGCCCTCGAGCTCCCAGCCCGAGCCCGGCCGCCTGCTGTGCTCCGTGATGGATTTCTACCCTGCGCAGGTGCAGGTGAGGTGGTTCCAGGGCCAGCAGGAGCTCTCGGAGCAAGTGATGACCACCGACCTGCTCCCCAACGGGGACTGGACCTACCAGCTGCTGGTGCTGCTGGAAACGCCCCCCCGGCGCGGGGTCACCTACACCTGCCAGGTGGAGCACGTCAGCCTGGAGCAGCCCCTGAGGCGGCACTGGGGTACGGCCAGAGCTCACAGCGCCGGGGGGAGCGGGGGAGGCACTGGGGGGGCTGGCAGGGGGATTGGGCTGTGCTGGGGGGAACTGGGAGGGAGGTGGAGAGAGGCTGGTTTCTACTGGGAGAGGGGCTTGGGGGCGTGGGAGGGCTGGGAAGGGGTTGGAAGGATGTTGGGGAGGGTGGGATGAGGTTCTGGGGGTGCTGGTGGGCACTGGGAGGGAGTTTGGGGGTGCTGGGGAGAACTGGGAGGGAGCTGGAGTGAGGCTGGAGGGGCTGGAAGGAGATTGGGGATGGAAAAGCAAAGGTTGGAATGAGGTTGGTTGTGCTGGGAAGAGACTGGGAGGGACCTTGGTGAGTCCTGGTGGGGCTGGGAAGGGACTGGGAGAGGGTTTGGGGGTCCTGGGGCGGTGGGGGGCAACTGGGAGGGGTTGTGGGGTGCTGAGAGGGACGGGAGGGGCTTTGGTGTGTCCTGAGGAGGCTGGGAATGGATCGGGAGGAGGTTTCAGGGGCTCCTGGGTGGGCTGGGAAGGGACTGGGAGGGTGCTTGGAGGGGCTTGGGGTGTCGCTGAGAGGTTTTTGGGGGTCCTGAGCCCTGCTGACCCCCCAGAGATGCCGCCGGACGCTGCCCGCAGCAAGATGCTGACGGGGATCGGGGGCTTCGTGTTGGGCTTCGTCTTCCTGGCGCTGGGGCTCGGCTGGGAACCCCCAGGGCAAGGCGCTGAGCCCTTGTTTTTCCCCCAAAGCAGGATTTGTCATTGCCAAGGCGTGGCCGGATGGAGGAGGAGGAAAAGGCCCGGAGATGCAGCCGGAGCTCGGAGCTGGGGGAGAAGCCTGAGGGCAGAGAGAAGCCCCACAAGTGTGGGGAATGTGGGAAAAGCTTCAGGTGGAGATCTGATCTTATCCGGCACCAGAGGATCCACACTGGGGAAAAGCCCTATGAGTGTAGGGAGTGTGGGAAGAGCTTCAGCCGGATGTCTAACCTGATGCAGCACCAGAGGATCCACACTGGGGAAAAGCCCTATGATTGTGGGGAATGTGGGAGGAGCTTCAGCAACAGCTCCTCGCTGATCAAGCACAAGAAAATCCACACTGGGGAAAAGCCCTGGAGCTGGGCAGGAGGAACCCCCAGGGCAAGGCGCTGAGCCCTTGTTTTTCCCCCAAAGCAGGATTTGTCATTGCCAAGGCGTGGCCGGATGGAGGAGGAGGAAAAGGCCCGGAGATGCAGCCGGAGCTCGGAGCTGGGGGAGAAGCCTGAGGGCAGAGAGAAGCCCCACAAGTGTGGGGAATGTGGGAAAAGCTTCAGGCGGAGATCTGATCTGATCAAGCACCAGAGGATCCACACTGGGGAAAAGCCCTACGAATGTGGGAAGTGTGGGAAGAGCTTCAGCCAGATGTCCAACCTGATGAAGCACCAGGTGATCCACACTGGGGAAAAGCCCTATGATTGTGGGGAATGTGGGAAAAGCTTCAGCCACAGCTCTGCCCTGATCCAGCACAAGAAGATCCACACCGGGGAGAGGCCCTATGAGTGTGGGAAGTGTGGGAAGAGGTTCCCGACCAGCTCCGATCTCCTCGTCCATGAGCGCATTCACACCCAGGAGAGGCCCTTCCGCTGCCCTGACTGTGGGAAGGGCTTCAAGCAAAACTCCACCCTCATCACCCACCGGCGCATCCACACTGGGGAAAAGCCCTACGAGTGTGGGGAGTGTGGGAAGAGCTTCTCAGTCATGTCTAACTTTACTCGGCACCAACGGAGGCACCAGTGAGGGAAGCCCTGCGAGTGTCCCGAGTGCAGGAAGAGCTTCATTGCTGCTCCAACTCCATCCCCAGTGGGAAGATCTGCAGTGGATGATCCCCAGTGACCCCAGCTGTGCAGAGCCCTGGTGATCCGTGCTGCTGGTGATCCGTGTGGCAAAGACACCTGGCTGGTGGCTCCACACCCTCCTGGCTCCCCGTGGGCACCTGGATGAAGGCAGGGCCAGGAATGTCCATGGGAATTCCTGGGGACATCAGAAATCCCCTGGGGAGAGCGGATTTGTTGACTTTCCACCCCAGAAAATCTCACCTTTTGTGTTCAGTTATATCATCTCTTGGCATGAGGCAACACTGGATGGCCTTGGAGGTCTTTTGCAACCTCATTGATTCCATGATTGTGATTTTCTCTCACCCAGTGGCATCTTTCACAGCCAAATGGTTCTGCATTGGGGCAAAGAGCAGGATTTTGGGGTGGAAACCTCCAAAAATGTTCTTCCCTTCTACCCAACCACGTGGATCCTCAGCGGGCACAGACATGTAAATCCTTTTCTTTCAGGTTTGGTCTTGTTTTCATTTCAATCCTTCAAAACACCTGAATTTGGGGTAAAAATGAAGATATTGAGGTGAGACATGGGTGGGACATTGGGGTCACAGCTGTTATGATCCAAACATTAAGGTTCTTTGGAAATACCTCTGCCCGAATTAAGGTGCAAACGAGACCACATGCCAGTCAGTAGTGTAGGTTTTATTTGATAGTAAATATGAGAGAAAGAGGGAGGAAAAGAGAGGAAAAGAGAAGTAGGAAAAGAGGTGAGGGGGACAGAAAGAGGGAGAAAGAAAACATCACCATCCGTGGATCCCAACGATGTCACATTGATCTTCTCCAGCTGCTCTTCTCAGTGGTGGTTTTCCCCCCAAAAAGCACAGAGTGCCAAGGGTTAATATACACTCAGGCCAGGTGACAATGTCCAGCATGTCCCCCCGGGGCAGGGGACAGTCTCTAGCAGCAGACTCTGCTTGCATCACCTGCACTGCTGTGGTGCAAGGCCTGGCATTTGGGGGTCTGTGATGGATTGTGACTCCCCTCAGCTCCTCTCACGTCAAAGTCCCGATTTGATGTCGAACTGCTCCAGCAGCGTGCGGTGGAGATTTTTGGGGGTTCTGTGCCGTTTTGGGGGATTTTTGTGTCCTTCTTGGGGTTTCTGGGTCATTTTTGGGGGGGTTCTGGGTCACCTTTTGGGGTTTCTGTCTCACTTTTGGGCGTTTGTCATGTCATTTTTGGGGTTTTTTTTATCATTTTGGGGGTTTCTGTGTCATTTTTAGGGTCTCAAGTGTCACTTTTGGGGATTTCTGTGTCACTTTTGGGGATTTCTGTGTCATTTTTTGGGGTTTCTTTGTCGTTTTTTGGGGTTCTGTGTCACTTTTTGGGATTTCTCTTCCATTTTTGGGGTTTTCTCTGCCATTTTTGGGGTCTCACTGTCCCATTGGAGGTTTCCCATCGTCACTTTTTGAGTCTCCATGTCACTTTTTGGGGTTTCTGTGTCACTTTTTGGTGGGGTTGGGGGTTCCACAGCTGGGCAGTTTGTGTAAACCTGGCTTCTGCTGATGCCTGATGGGTTTTTGTCCTTTTTCATTGTACTTTTATACTCTTTTTATATCCTTTGTACCCTTTCCCATTCCTGTACCTTTTACTCTCTGTATCTCAGCCCCACATGTTTATAACCCTTGTGCTCCAGCCTCGTTCAGAATTCTGTGGAGAAGACGAAACAATCTCCACAATTTCAAGAGCATGAGGCACCAGCCTTGAAAGAGCTTTATCACTGGGACATGTTTCTGTAAACTAATTTGTAACTTTTTTGGGGGGGGAGGTAATTTGAATAAGGGGGCAATGACTTCATTTGTTAGGTTTCTCATTGGGGAATTTTAGATAGGGATGTTAATCAATGAAGTCCATAAATTGCAAACCCGTGATATTGTCGCTCTCTTTCCGTCGTGGTGCTCCTGGGATCCTATTAAACCAAGGGAATACCCTTTTCCTACACTGCGGGGTCTGTGCTCAATCTTTCCCAGCATTTTAGGCATCACAGTGAGCTGTGCTCTGCCCCCACCCCAAACTCAGCCAGGGATGATTCTCAGAGCAGCTGGTGGCTTTGGATTTGTGTGTGCATTCCTTTCCCTCAGCCTGAGATGAGTGAACAATAGGTTTCCCTTTATGGAATCTCAGCAGTTTGACTCTCAGTCCAAAGTCCCAGTCAGGTATCTTCAGGGAGGATTTTTGATTGTAGCTTCTTTGTACACTTTTTGTTATAATGAGCAAAACTTTGTATCGATGTTTGAGGTGTGAAATATTTCAGTGTCTGATAACAGCCATGGTGGGACATTGGGGACACAGGGGTGGGACACTGGGGACACAGCCATGGTGGGACATTGGGGACACAGCCATGGTGGGACATTGGGGACACAGACAGGGAGGGGAAAGGCAGGCAGAGCTGTTCCCCTCCAAACCTGCACCCCAAAAATCCCCAAATTCAGGGATTTCTCCCAGAAAAAAGCTGTCAGGAGCTTCCTGAATGGAGGGAAAGGGGCGATGGGACATTTAAAAGAGTTGAATTGGGTTTGACACCCCTGGAATTGGGTTTGATCCACCTGGAACTGGATTTGATTTACCTGCAATGAGGTTGAATTGATCTGGAATTGGGTTTGACCTCCCTGGAATTTGTTTTGACTCACCTGGAGTTGGGTTTGATCAATCTGGAATTCAGTTGGATTTACCTGGAATTGGGTTGGATTTACCCGGAATTTGATTTGATCCACATGAAAAAGAGTTGTATTTTCCTGGAATTTGGTTGACTCGACCTAGAATTGGGTTAGATCCACCTGGAATTGGGTTTGCCTCACCTGGAGTTGGATTTGATCCACCTGGAATTGGGTTTTATCTACCTGGAATTGGATTGAATGCCCCTGGAATTTGCTTTAATCTACCTGTAATTGGGTTGGACCAACCTTGAGCTGGATTTGACTCACCTGAAATTGGGTTGAGTCCACCTGGAATTGGGTTTGAATGGTGTTGGTGCTGCAGTAGAGGCTGGAATTGCCCCAGGATCCTCCTGGAATCGAGTCAGACACACCTGGAATTGGGCTGAATTCCCCTGGAAATGGAGTTTTGGTTATATTCTGTCTGGATGATGGTGTGGGGCAATGGGAATGGGGAATTGTGGGGGGTGAGAGCATAAAAATCCTGGAAAATGGGGATTTCCACCCAAAATCCTGGGAACAGGGAGGGTTGGGCAATGCCAGAGCCCCAAAATCCTGGGAAAAAGAGGAATTTGAGCACACTGAGCCTCTCAAAATCCTGGGAAAAGAGGAAGTAAGAACTCCCAGAGCCCTAAATCCTCACTACAGGGGGGTTTTGGAATTCCGAGAGTCCCAAAATTCCAGGAACAGCGGGGTTTGGGAACTCCTAGAGCCCCAAAATTCTGGAAAACAGAGGAATTTCAGCAAAAGGTGACCCTAAAACTCATGGAAAAAGAGGAAGTGAGAACTCGCAGTTCCCCAAATCCTAAGTACAGGGGGGTTTGGGAAATCCAAGAGCTCCAAAATGCTGGAAAAAGATGATATGGGAACACCCAGTTCCTAAAATCCTGGGTGCAGGGGGGTTTGGGAACTCCTAGAGCCCCAAAATCTGAGGTACAGAGGGGTTTGGGAACTGTCAGAACCCCAAAACCGTGGGAAAAGAGGAGTTTGGCCACTCCTGACCCCAAAAAATGGGGAAAAAACCCCGGGGAAAACCCTGAAAAAACAGGAAGTTGAGCCAACGCCCTTCCCAGACAAATCCCCCAAAAGGGGGTTGGACCTTCTGAATCTCCCCGATCCCCTTTTGCCATGGATCCAGGACACCCCAAATCCCAACGCCGCGGCTCCAGGACCCCCCAAAGCCCACCTTGGAGCCCCCAAAGGCCAGGCAGGGTCAGCGCCAGCAGCAGCAGCAGGCAGGGGCAGCTCCGTGCTCCATCCATGGCGCCTCGGGATGTGGCGACACTGGGAAGGGTCGCTGGTGGTCCCAGTGCAGCGGCGGCGAAGTGGGGGGAGTGGGAGTGGGGGCGCAGCGCCCCAAAAGCGGCGGAGCCAATGGGAGGGCGTGTGTGTTGTGTCGTCACCGGTTGCCGGGTAGAGCCTGTGCAAAACGGGCCCCAAACCGGCCCGGCCAATCGGAGCGCGTCCAAAACAACTGCGGCCAATGGCAGCGCGCCCAAAACCACGCCCAGGCAATGGGAGCGCGTCCCAAAACGGCGCCCGGCCAATCAGAGCGCGGGGCGGATGATCCCGCGCTGCTCCGGACTGGAGCTCCCAGTGCAGCGGCTGCTGCGGGGCTGGCGGCAGCTGCCCGGCGCTGGCCATGGGGCGAGTGGCGGCAGCTGGGGCCCTACTGGTGGCACTGGTGGTGCTGGGAGCCACCCCGGCTGCGGGCGCGGAGCTGTCGGGTGAGCGGGGGGAGCAGGGAATGCGATGGGAAAGGGGGAAAAGGGGAAAGAAAGGGCTTTGGGAGCCCAAAGTGGAGGGGGAGGAGGAGGGGAAGCCGAAAGGGAGAGCGGGAGGGACTGAGGGTTGGGGGAAGGTGAGGAAGGGGTGGGAGAGGGTGGGGAAGTGGGGAAAAGGGGAGGGTGGGAGCCCAAAACTGAGCGGGAGGGGGATGGGGATGGAGAAATTGTGGGTAAAAGGGTGGGAAAATGGCAAAAAGAGGGAATGGGACCCCAAAGTTGAAGTAGGGAGTGGCTGGAAATGGCGGGGAGTGAGGATGTGAAAGGGGAAATAGGGAGAAGGGTGGGAAAGAGGAAGTGGGAGCGCGGGCAGGAGGGTCCCATGGCGGCCGTGGGGCACAGGGGGTGCGGAGTGGGGATCCGGGGTGACCCCCGGAGCTCTGGGATCGATGGAGGTGCTGGGGGAACCCCTGACCTGTGCCTTGCACACACAGGGGTCTTCCAGGAGCTGGGATACACTGAGTGTCACTTCATTAACGGCACGGAGAAGGTGAGGTTCATGGAGAGGTTCATCTACAACCGGGTGGAGTACATGAGGTTCGACAGCGATGAGAGGAAATACGTGGGGTTCACCCCGTATGGGGAGAAACAGGCCAACTACACGAACAGTGACCAGGCATGGATGGAGTACAAACGGACTGCAGTGGACAGGTACTGCCGGTACAACTACGAGGTGTTCACACCGTTCAGCGTGGAGCGCAGAGGTGAGCGTGGGGCAGAGGTGTCCCCTCAGGCTCTGCCCTGGCAATGACCCTGCAGCCCCTCAAACCCTCCCTGGGAATCACCCAGAGCCCTCAACCCTCCTTGTGCCAAACCAGGGGCTTCTTGTCCTTCTCAGTGACTCCTATAGCTCTCCCAGTCCCCCCCAGTCCATCCCAGTCCCCCCTCAGCGCGTCCATTTCAGCCAAGCGTGAAGATGACGCTCCTCAGATAATCATTTCGCACGTCTCTGATGACTCATCAGGCATACAAGCTGCACCGAGTTCCCCGCGCTGGGCTTAACCTCACAATGCCGTGGAATTCATTCCCAGTTCCTCCCAGTGCCACCACAGTCACTCCCAATGTCTCTAATGCAATCCCAGTCCATTCCCAGTGCACTCCCAGACCTCCACCCTCCATGAAGTGCCCTCCCAGTGCTCCCCAATCCACACACTTCTCTTCCAGTCATTTTCCAGTCCCAATGCCACCACAGTCACTCCCAGTCCCTCTAAACCCAATCACAGTTCAATCCCAGTCTGTTCTCATTCCCCTACGAGACCTCCATTCTCTCTCCCATTGCCCTCACAGTGCTCCCCCATCCACTCCCCGCTTTTCCAGTGCAATCCCAGCCCCACCCAGTGCCACCACGCTCCATCCCAGTCCCTCTAAACCCATCCCCAGTCCATGCCCAGTCCACTCCCAGACCTCCACCCTCTCTCCCAGTGCCTTCCCAGTGCTCCCCAATCCACTCCCCTCTCTCCTAGTGCCCCCCCATTCCCTCCCACTCCTTTCCCAGTCCCTCCCAGTTCCACACCACCCCTCCCAGCTCTCTCCCAGCACCCCCCAGCTGATCCCAGTGTCTCCCCTCTCTCTCCCAGTGCCCCCCAGCGTGTCCATCTCGCTGGTGCCCTCGAGCTCCCAGCCCGAGCCCGGCCGCCTGCTGTGCTCCGTGATGGATTTCTACCCTGCGCAGGTGCAGGTGAGGTGGTTCCAGGGCCAGCAGGAGCTCTCGGAGCAAGTGATGACCACCGACCTGCTCCCCAACGGGGACTGGACCTACCAGCTGCTGGTGCTGCTGGAAACGCCCCCCCGGCACGGGGTCACCTACACCTGCCAGGTGGAGCACGTCAGCCTGGAGCAGCCACTGAGGCGGCACTGGGGTACGGCCAGAGCCCACAGCGCCGGGGGGAGCGGGGGAGGCACAGGGGGATTGGGCTGTGCTGGGGGGAACTGGGAGGGAGGTGGAGAGAGGCTGGTTTATACTGGGAGAGGGGCTTGGGGGTGTGGGAGGGCTGAGAAGGGCTTGGAAGGATGTTGGGGATGGTGGGATGAGGTGCTGGGGGTGCTGGTGGGCACTGGGAGGGAGTTTGGGGGTGCTGGGGGGAACTGGGAGGGAGTTGGAGTGAGGCTGGAGGGGCTGGAAGGAGATTGGGGATGGAAAAGCAAAGGCTGGAATGAGGTTGGTTATGCGGGTAAGAAACTGGGAGGGACGTTGGTGAGTCCTGGTGGGGCTGGGAAGGGACTGGGAGAGGGTTTGGGGGTCCTGGGGCGGTGGGGGGCAACTGGGAGGGGTTGTGGGGTGCTGAGAGGGACGAGAGAGGCTTTGGTGTGTCCTGGGGAGGCTGGGACTGGATCGGGAGGAGGTTTCAGGGGCTCCTGGGTGGGCTGGGGGCGACTGGGAGGGTGCTTGGAGGGGCTTGGGGTGTCGCTGAGAGGTTTTTGGGGGTCCTGAGCCCTGCTGACCCCCCAGAGATGCCGCCGGACGCTGCCCGCAGCAGGATGCTGACGGAGATCGGGGGCTTCGTGTTGGGCTTCGTCTTCCTGGCGCTGGGGCTCGGCTTCTACCTGCGCAAGAAGGTGAGGGGGGGTCCCAGGGGTCGTGTCCCCCCTTCCCCGGAGCGGCTATGCTCCCCGCGGGACCCCCAGCCCGGTGTCACCCCCTTTTCTCTGCCCACAGAGCTCCTGAGCCGCCGCCGGCCGCAGCCCCTCCCCGTGGACTCGGTACCGGCCGGGCTCCCCCGCTCTGTCCCCGCGCTGATTTTGGGGTGTCGTGTGTCCCCCCAGCCCTGCTGTCACTCTGACCCCGCCCGGCTGCTCCCAGTGCTCCCAGTAAAGCTTCCCAGTTGGCTCCGGTCGCGTTTCTTGGGGAGCACTCGGGAGGGACTCGGGGGGACCCCGCGGTGGGGCTGCGATTGGGGGGCAGACCTGACCCCGGGATGGATCGGGAATGGGGACCCCCGTGTGTCCCCAATTGTCACCCCGCTCTGGGGGCCTTGGGAGGCAGCTGAACCCCGACACGGCACACAGCGAACCCCAAAAAAGGCGCTGAGACCCCCTGAGCCCCCCAGAACCTCCAACCCCCATAGAAAAACAGCCCCGAAAAATAGCCCCGCGAAAATGAGCCAATGGGAGAAGGCGCTGAGCGATTCTGATCCAATCCGAGCTCGCGGCGCTGATGACTCTCCAGTTCCCAGGCAGACCTGCAGCGCCCAGCGCTCCCCACCCCAACCCCACCTGCGCCCCCCCCTCGCCCCCAGCGCTTCCCGCCAGGCCAATTTGGGGAGGGGGCGCGTGGGGGGCGCCCAGGCCTGGCCCGGAGCCCAGCGCTGCCCCAGCCCGACCTGCCCCGGCTCCATCCCGGCTCCTCCCGCGGCATGCGACGGCGTGGGGAAAAGGGGGGAAAGGGTGGGCGCTGGGCTTGGGGGGAGGGGGAGAAGGGATGGAGGAGGAGGAGGAGGGATGAGGAAGGAGCGGGAGAAAGGCCGGAGATCCGAGCAGGAGGAGGAGGCGGGAGGAGGAAGGAGGAGGAGCCGCGGGAGGAGGAAGGAGGAAAGAGGAAGAGGAGGAACAGGAAGAGGTTGGAGAGAGGAAGAGGAGGAGCAGCAGAAGCCGCGCGCAGCTCTTTGTCTGCCGCGGCCTCGGGAGCATCGGCGCCCCGCACGCCGCAGGTGAGGGGGAGGAGGAAGTCGCCCCAAATGTCTCGGGGGTCCCCGAGCGGCGTTTTTTCTGGGCGGGTGTTTGGAGCTCGCAGCTTCCGGGATTGAGCCCCAAATCTCGTTCAGGGTCGCTGGGAGGGTTTGATTGTGCGGGGGGAACGTTTGGATGTGGCGGAAGGCCAAAGCTGAGGCGCCGGTGGGGCTTTGGGGGATATTTTGTGGGCTGCAGGTGGCCATGGCCCGGTGTCGGTGTGGGAGGGGGACATGGGGCATGGGGTCCCCCCGGGAGAGCGGTGGAGGGGAAGGGCGGGAGCCCCGGAGTGGGGTGAGCGGAGAGGGGCGATGGCGGAGCTGGGGGAGCCCCGGCAGGCTGGAGAGGGGGGAGCGTGGCTAAGGGGGAAGCCTGGGATCCCTGGAAGCACGGAGCAGAGAATGAGGGGAGAAGGGACCCCTGGGACCCCCAAAGCCCCTGGATCATCCCTAAGCGGGACCCTGGAAAATAGGGAAGCCCGGGAGCCACGGGAGCCCCATGAGTGCAGGGAAGGGAGAGCCTGAGGAGGCCAAAGTGCAAAGAGCAGAGAGGGGGAAATGGTGGGAGGGTTTTGAGGTGAATGGTGGTGGTTTGGGGTTTTTATGGACACAAACCCCTGGGAGAGTTGCAGAGCTGGAGCTGGGCAGGAGGAACCCCCAGGGCAAGGCGCTGAGCCCTTGTTTTTCCCCCAAAGCAGGATTTGTCATTGCCAAGGCGTGTCCGGATGGAGGAGGAGGAAAAGGCCCGGAGATGCAGCCGGAGCTCGGAGCTGGGGGAGAAGCCTGAGGGCAGAGAGAAGCCCCACAAGTGTGGAGAATGTGGGAAGAGCTTCAGGCGGAGATCTGAGCTTATCCGGCACCAGAGGATCCACACTGGGGAAAAGCCCTATGAGTGTGGGAAGTGTGGGAAGAGCTTCAGCCAGATGTCTAACCTGGTGCAGCACCAGATGATCCACACTGGGGAAAAGCCCTACGATTGTGCAGAATGTGGGAAAAGCTTCAGCCAGAGCTCCACCCTGATGCAGCACAAGAGGATCCACACTGGGGAAAAGCCCTACGATTGTGGGGAATGTTGGAAAAGCTTCCGCGACAGCTCCACCCTGATGCAGCACAAGAAGATCCATACCGGGGAGAGGCCCTATGAGTGTGGGACGTGTGGGAAGAGGTTTCAGACCAGCTCCCATCTCCTCCGCCATGAGCGCATTCACACCCAGGAGAGGCCCTTCCGCTGCCCTGACTGTGGGAAGGGCTTCAAGCAAAACTCCACCCTCATCAGGCACCGTCGCATCCACACTGGGGAAAAGCCCTACGAGTGTGGGAAGTGTGGGAAAAGCTTCAGCCATATGTCCACCCTGATGCGGCACCAGGTGATCCACACTGGGGAAAAGCCCTACGATTGTGCAGTATGTGGGAAGAGCTTCAGCCACAGCTCTGCCCTGATCAAGCACAAGAAGATCCACACCAGGGAGAGGCCCTATGAGTGTCCCAAGTGTGGGAAGAGGTTTCAGACCAGCTCCAATCTCCTCCTCCATGAGCGCATTCACACCCAGGAGAGGCCCTTCCGCTGCCCTGACTGTGGGAAGGGCTTCAAGCACAACTCCATCCTCATCACCCACCGGCGCATCCACACTGGGGAAAAGCCCTATGAGTGTGACGAGTGTGGGAAGAGCTTCTCCAGGAGCTCTCTCTTGACTCAGCACCAACGGAGGCACCAGTGAGGGAAGCCCTGTGAGTGTCCCGAGTGCAGGAAGAGCTTCATTGCTGCTCCAACTCCATCCCCAGTGGGAAGATCTGCAATGGATGATCCCCAGTGACCCCCGTTGGGCAGAATCCTGGTGACCCCCATTCCAGGTGATCCCTGTAATTTGAGAAGAAGGTGTTTTATATGGTCAAATTTTACTTCTTCTCCTATTCTGAGTTTGTTAGCAATAAATTCAACTCACATATCCAATTCTGAGCCTGTTTTGTGCACAAAGGTGTCTGATGAGGCATCTCTTAGCCAGGTCCTTCTATCAGCTCAGGAAGCCTTGGTTCAATTTTCTCTCCCCATGGCGGCTGTGCAGGGCAGTGAGAGAGCAGCTCTGCTGGGTGCCTGGCATGGGGCCAGCGTCACCCCACTGCAATGTGCCATGGCCTCGTGTGGCCCTGTGCTCTGGAGCCAGCGCTGCTGTTGCTTTTTCCTTGCTGATGGTTTTCTCTTTTGCAGGAAAGGCTTGTGAAGTGCCCCCGCTGTCCCTGGCGTCCCCTGGGCGCCGGCAGCCGCGTCCCTTGGCCTGCTCCCCCTGGGCCGTTGCAGGGCGGCTGGCGGAGGCTGGGAGCTGCCGTGGGGGCCGTGGGGCTGCCCCGGGGGCTGCGTGCCGAGGCGGGGCCGGGAGGTGCGGAGAACTTGGTCGCTGTTTGCAGAGCAATGGCGCCTTGGGCCCGGGCCCGTTGCAGGGCTGTTCCTCATGTGCGGCTTTGGCCTCGGCCAGCCCGGGGGGCACTGAGAGCGCGGGGCTTGGGCTGTGCGCTGTGCAGAGCCCGCGCCTCGCTGCCCTTGGCTGGCTGTGCTGTCACTCGGGATTGTCCCAGCGCCATTGCTGCTCGGTGCCAGCGAGCGGGGACAAGGCCGGCGCCGGTGTCGCCCCCAGGCAGGCAGGCAGGCAGGGCTTTAGTGGGGCAGCAGCGGCGCCATGGTGGGAGCGTGTGTGCGGCCCGGGAGCGGCGGCAGCGGGCGGAGCCCGGGGAGGCGGCGGCGGAGCTCGGAGAGGCTGTCCCAGCGCAGGTGGGAGCCGCGCTGCCTTGTGCCGGGGCTCGGGGCTCGCTGCGGGCGGATGGAGGGGATGCAGGGGGCGGCAGGGGGGCTGTGGCGGCTTCCTTCTCCCGTCTCCCTCCCTCCCTCCCTCCCTCCCTGGCTGTGGTGCCGTGTTGCCGCTGGCCTGTCATAATGTTAGAGTGAAACAGCAGCGATTCCAGAGCACTGCTGCTTTTGAGAGTGAAACTCCTGACATTTCATGAGTGGTAAATCTGACCCCAAAGAAACCTCAAATATTCAGGAGATGACAAAATTCACAGTGATAGCAATTAAAGATGAAATCAGCTACCAGGGAGGGGGAGGATTGCTTTGGGATTCAGTTGTTCAACCTTCATTAGGAAGATTGGGAACGAATCCAAGTGCATTTTGTGGAAGGATGGACTTTGGGATCCTCAGGTGAAACCCAGGACTCCTCCCAGCTCTTTCTCCTGGCAAGAGCAGAGAAATTGGGAAGAGAACCAGAAGTTTTTGCCCCTGGGAAATGGAAAATTGGGATTTTTGGTAGGCACAGGAGCTGTTTATTCCAAATTAAACACCCTGCAAGGGGAATGAAGTGGTGATTTTGTCACAACTGTCAGTGAAATGAGTGCCTTTTCCATCTAATTGAATTCAAACTGGGGAAATGATGGCAAATTAATGGATTTTTGCACCTGCCCAGCTCTCCAGAACCATTATTAGGAGGAAATTTACTGGAAAAAGGTTTGAATTTCTCTCATGTTAAAGTTCTGGATTTTGAAATTCCCTAGGTTAAATTCAACTGAGCAGGAGACAAACTGTGAGGGAGTTGCAGACTTGCCTTGGCATGATCAGGGCATGGATCAGGAATTATTGATTATGATCTGGAGTTTTGAAATTACCCATAAAGATTTTATTGTTTTGGCTAATCATACTTGACCTCACCTGGCAGAAAAATGTCCTGGAAAAAAATCTTAAAATTCCTTTTCCCTGGGTAAGAAACCAAACAAACAAAGCCCTTGACAAAATTTATAGGAAATATTTAAACTGGTATATTTTCCAACACACTGTCTGAGGTACTTGGAAGGTACAGACTTCCCGATCCGCCCACTGCCTGTGTCCCTTAACATGCACCCCTAGTTTGTGTGACATTCGGTATTCCTGGCTCTGGGAAGTGTTTGTTCTGCTTGTGGAAGTTCAGGAATGGAGCAGGAGCTTGGCCGAGCAGCAGTCTGTATTGAATCATGGAATTGACTCCACAACTCAGATAGTTATGAAGTAGGTATGTGTTTATTCCAGCTGGGGTGCATGGGGGTAGCCCCCCCAAAGGCATGCACACCCTCAGCAGCACTTCAGGAGGTTTACATCAGGTTACAGGTTACTTATGCATAAAGTTAGACAAAGCCCCTATACATATTAATTACCTATCCCCGATTCATATTATAATGAGTTCAAAGTTCATCTAAATATGCTCGCGCAAGCGCAGTGTCTCAGATTAATTGTGGGCAAGGGTCCCAAATGGTTAATGATGAGGTAATCAATAGTCTTCCTCACAATGAACTCTTCACCTTGCTCCCTTGCACATGCTCCCTTGGTTCTTGGTCCAAGTCCAAGCCTGAGAACCCACCTGTACCGGGTCAGGGTCCAAGGGTGGGATGCTCAGTTACACTCAGTGGTTTTTCTCAATTATTTGGCTCTCTTCTCTCTATCCTCCCCCATACTAGGCAGGCACAAAATCATTAAGCGAATCACAAATTGCCTCCAGCAGGCAAATCTTAGTAAATCATTATCCAATCTCTGGCCTTCTAAATCAGTTCAAAAGTTATTATTATCGAACTTCCAGCTCTTTTAAATTAATAATTTCTATTTTACCCTAACTCAGAAGGCCTTCCTTCACTTGTGCCTCTTCTGGTGGCGGGTCAAGGCAGACCTCTGTGAGAAGCTCTTCCCACACTCGGGACACTCGTAGGACTTTTCCCCAGTGTGGATCACCTGGTGCCGCATCAGGGTGGACATCTGGCTGAAGCTTTTCCCACACTTCCCACACTCATAGGGCTTTTCCCCAGTGTGGATCCTCTGGTGCATGATCAGCTGACATCTCCACCTGAAGCTTTTCCCACATTCCCCACACTTGTGGGGCTTCTCTCTGCCCTCAGGCTTCTCCCCCAGCTCCGAGCTCCGGCTGCATCTCCGGGCCTTTTCCTCCTCCTCCATCCGGCCACGCCTTGGCAATGACAAATCCTGCTTTGGGGGAAAAACAAGGGCTCAGCGCCTTGCCCTGGGGGTTCCTCCTGCCCAGCTCCAGCTCTGCAACTCTCCCAGGGGTTTGTGTCCATAAAAACCCCAAACCACCACCATTCACCTCAAAACCTTCCCACCATTTCCCCCTCTCTGCTCTTTGCACTTTGGCCTCCTCAGGCTCTCCCTTCCCTGCACTCATGGGGCTCCCGTGCCTCCCGGGCTTCCCTATTTTCCAGGGTCCCGCTTAGGGATGATCCGGGGGCTTTGGGGGTCCCAGGGGTCCCTTCTCCCCTCATTCTCTGCTCCGCGCTTCCAGGGATCCCAGGCTTCCCCCTTAGCCACGCTCCCCCTTCTCCAGCCTGCCGGGGCTCCCCCAGCTCCGCCATCGCCCCTCTCCGCTCACCCCACTCCGGGGCTCCCGCCCTTCCCCTCCACCGCTCTCCCGGCCGGACCCCATGCCCCATGTCCCCCTCCCACCCCGACACCGGGCCGTGCCCACCTGCAGCCCCCAAAATATCCCCCAAAATATCCCCCAAAGCCCCATTGCCGCCTCAGCTTTGCCCTTCCGCCACATCCAAACGTTCCCCCCGCACAATCAAACCCTCCCAGCGACCCTGAACGAGATTTGGGGCTCAATCCCGCAAGCTGCGAGCTGCAAACACCTGCCCAGAAAAAACGCCGCTCGGGGACCCCCGAGACATTTGGGGCGACTTCCTCCTCCCCCTCACCTGCGGCGTACGGGGCGCCGATGCTCCCGGGGCCGCGGCAGACAAAGAGCTGCGCGCGACTTCTGCTGCTCCTCCTCTTCCTCTCTCCAACCTCTTCCTGTTCCTCCTCTTCCTCCCGCCTCCTCCTCCTTCCGCCTCCTCCTGCTCGGATCTCCGGCCTTTCTGCCGCTCCTTCCTCATCCCTCCTCCTCCTCCTCCATCCCTTCTCCTCCTCCCCCCAAGCCCAGCGCCCACCCTTTCCCCCCCTTTTCCCCACGCCGTCGCATGCCGCGGGAGGAGCCGGGATGGGGCCGGGGCAGGTCGGGCTGGGGCAGCGCTGGGCTCCGGGCCAGGCCTGGGCGCCCCCCACGCGCCCCCTCCCCAAATTGGGCTGGCGGGAAGCGCTGGGGGCGAGGGGGGGGCGCAGGTGGGGTTGGGGTTGGGAGCGCTGGGCGCTGCGGGTCTGCCTGGGAACTGGAGAGTCATCAGCGCCGCGAGCTCGGATTGGATCAGAATCGCTCAGCGCCTTCTCCCATTGGCTCATTTTCGCGGGGCTATTTTTCGGGGCTGTTTTTCTATGGGGTTTGGAGGTTCTGGGGGGCTCAGGGGGTCTCAACGCCTTTTTTGGGGTTGGCTTTGTGCCGTGTCGGGGTTCAGCTGCCTCCCAAGGCCCCCAGAGCGGGGTGACACTTGGGGACACACGGGGGTCCCCATTCCCGATCCATCCCGGGGTCAGGTCTGCCCCCCAATCACAGCCCCACCGCGGGGTCCCCCCAAGTCCCTCCCCAGTGCTCCCCAAGAAACGCGACCGGAGCCAACTGGGAAGCTTTATTGGGAGCACTGGGAGGAGTTGGGCGGGGTCAGAGTGACAGCAGGGCTGGGGGGACACACGACCCCCCATAATCAGCGCGGGGACAGAGCGGGGGGTCCCGGCCGGGCCCGAGGCCACGGGGAGGGGCTGCGGCCGGCGGCGGCTCAGGAGCTCTGTGGGCAGAGAAAAGGGGGTAACACCGGGCTGGGGGGCCCCGGGGGGAGCACAGCCGCTCCGGGGCAGGGGGGACACGACCCCCGGGACCCCCCCTCACCTTCTTGCGCAGGTAGAAGCCGAGCCCCAGCGCCAGGAAGACGAAGCCCAACACGAAGCCCCCGATCCCCGTCAGCATCTTGCTGCGGGCAGCGTCCGGCGGCATCTCTGGGGGGTCAGCAGGGCTCAGGACCCCCAAAAACCTCTCAGCGACACCCCAAGCCCCTCCAAGCACCCTCCCAGTCGCCCCCAGCCCACCCAGGAGCCCCTGAAACCTCCTCCCGATCCATTCCCAGCCTCCCCAGGACACACCAAAGCCCCTCCCGTCCCTCTCAGCACCCCACAACCCCTCCCAGTTGCCCCCCACCTCCCCAGGACCCCCAAACCCTCTCCCAGTCCCTTCCCAGGCCCACCAGAACTCACCAAGGTCCCTCCCAGTCTCTTCCCAGCACAACCAACCTCATTCCAACCTTTGCTTTTCCATCCCCAATCTCCTTCCAGCCCCTCCAGCCTCACTCCAACTCCCTCCAGTTCCCCCCAGCACCCCCAAACCCCCTCCCAGTGCCCACCAGCACCCCCAGAACCTCATCCCACCCTCCCCAACATCCTTCCAACCCCTTCCCAGCCCTCCCACACCCCCAAGCCCCTCTCCCAGTATAAACCAGCCTCTCTCCACCTCCCTCCCAGTTCCCCCCAGCACAGCCCAATCCCCCTGCCAGCCCCCCAGTGCCTCCCCCGCTCCCCCCGGCACTGTGGGCTCTGGCCGTACCCCAGTGCCACCTCAGGGGCTGCTCCAGGCTGACGTGCTCCACCTGGCAGGTGTAGGTGACCCCGTGCCGGGGGGGCGTTTCCAGCAGCACCAGCAGCTGGTAGGTCCAGTCCCCGTTGGGGAGCAGGTCGGTGGTCATCACTTGCTCCGAGAGCTCCTGCTGGCCCTGGAACCACCTCACCTGCACCTGCGCAGGGTAGAAATCCATCACGGAGCACAGCAGGCGGCCGGGCTCGGGCTGGGAGCTCGAGGGCACCAGCGAGATGGACACGCTGGGGGGCACTGGGAGAGAGAGGGGAGACACTGGGATCAGCTGGGGGGGCGCTGGGAGAGAGCTGGGAGGGGTGGGGTGGTACTGGGAGGGACTGGGAATGGAGTTCATGGGACTGGGAATGAAGGGGGAGGGAATGGGGGGGCACTGGGAGAGAGGGGTGTGAATTGGGGGCACTGTGAGGGCACTGAAATGGAGTATGGAAATCTGGGAGTGCACTGGGAATGGACTGGGATTGGCATTAGACAAACTGGGAGGGACGTTGGAGGCACTGGGAGTGACTGGCAATGCAGTGGGAGGGACTGGAAATGTACAGAAATTGCGATTAGTGGGACTGGGGAAGGACTTGGATAGAGGGGATTGGATTAGGGCGTACTGGGACGGCGCTGGGAGAGAGGATGGAGGTCTGGGAGTGGACTGGGAATGAACTGGGATTGGCTTTAGAGGGACTGGGAGTGACTGTGCTAGCACTGGGAGGGACTGGGAGAGAGGGTGGATGTCTGGGAATACATTGGGAATGGGATAAGAGGGACTGGGAGTGACCATGGTGGCACTAGGATGGACTATGGTGACCACCACTGACCCTTCCCAGTGTCGCCACATCCCGAGGCGCCATGGATGGAGCACGGAGCTGCCCCTGCCTGCTGCTGCTGCTGGCGCTGACCCTGCCTGGCCTTTGGGGGCTCCAAGGTGGGCTCTGGGGGGTCCTGGAGCCGCGGCGTTGGGATTTGGGGTGTCCTGGATCCATGGCAAAAGGGGATCGGGAGATTCAGAAGGTCCATCCCCCTTTTTGGGGATATTTTTGGGAAGGGCGTTGGCCCATCTTCCTGTTTTTTCAGGGTTTTACCCCCTTTTCTGCAATTTTCAGGGTCAGCAGTGGACAAACTCCTCTTTTCCCACGGTTTTGGGGCTCTGGGATCTCCCAAACCCCCCTGTTCTCAGGGTTTTGGGGCTCTAGAATTTCCCAAATCATCCATTCCTGGAATTTTGGGACTCTGGGAATTGCAAACCCCCCTGGTACTGAAGATTTGAGAGACTGGGAGTTCCCACTTCCTCTTTTCCCAGGATTTGGAGAGGCTCAAGGTGCTCAAATTCCTCTTTTTCCCAGGATTTTGGGGCTCTGGCATTGCCCAACCCTCCTGTTCCCAGGATTTTGGGTGGAAATCCCCATTTTTTTGGGATTTTTATGCTCTCGCCCCCCACAATTCCCCATTCCCATTGCCCCACACCATCATCCAGACAGAATATAACCAAAACTCCATTTCCAGGGGAATTCAGCCCAATTCCAGGTGTGTCTGACTCGATTCCAGGAGGATCCTGGGGCAATTCCAGCCTCTACTGCAGCACCAACACCATTCAAACCCAATTCCAGGTGGATTCAACCCAATTTCAGGTGAGTCAAATCCAGCTCAAGGTTGGTGCAACCCAATTACAGGTAGATTAAAGCCAATTCCAGGGGCATTCAATCCAATTCCAGGTAGATAAAACCCAATTCCAGAGGGATCAAATCCAACTCCAGGTGGGTCAAACCCAATTCCAGGTGGATCTAACCCAATTCTAGGTCCAGTCAACCAAATCCCAGGAAAATCCATCTCTTTTTCAGGTGGATAAAACTGAATTCCACATAAATCCCACCCAATTCCAGGTAAATCAAACTGAATTCCAGATTGATCCAACCCAGCTCCAGGTGAGTCAAAACAAATTCCAGGTGGACCAAACCCAATTCCAGATCGATTCAACCTCATTCCAGGTAAACCAAATCCAGTTCCAGGTGGATCAAACCAAATTCCAGGTAAATCCAACCCGATTCCCTGTCAATCCAATCCAGTTCCAGGAGGACCAAACCCAATTCCAGGGGTGTCAAACCCAATTCAACTCTTTTAAATGTCCCATCGCCCCTTTCCCTCCATTCAGGCAGCTCCTGGCAGCTTTTTTCTGGGAGAAATCCCTGAATTTGGGAATTTTTGGGGTGCAGTTTTGGACGGGGAAAGCTCTGCCTGCCTTTCCCCTCCCTGGCTGTGTCCCCAATGTCCCACCATGGC
Source organism: Lichenostomus cassidix (assembly GCF_008360975.1). Lineage (NCBI taxonomy): Eukaryota > Metazoa > Chordata > Aves > Passeriformes > Meliphagidae > Lichenostomus > Lichenostomus cassidix. The sequence goes on along the minus strand of NW_028147632.1, from coordinate 1,667,324 downwards.
TGTGTCCCCAATGTCCCACCCTGGCTGTGTCCCCAATGTCCCACCATGGCTGTTATCAGACACTGAAATATTTCACGCCTCAAACATCGATACAAAGTTTTGCTCATTATAACAAAAAGTGTACAAAGAAGCTACAATCAAAAATCCTCCCTGAAGATACCTGACTGGGACTTTGGACTGAGAGTCAAACTGCTGAGATCCCATAAAGGGAAACCTATTGTTCACTCATCTCAGGCTGAGGGAAAGGAATGCACACACAAATCCAAAGCCACCAGCTGCTCTGAGAATCATCCCTGGCTGAGTTTGGGGTGGGGGCAGAGCACAGCTCACTGTGATGCCTAAAATGCTGGGAAAGATTGAGCACAGACCCCGCAGTGTAGGAAAAGGGTATTCCCTTGGTTTAATAGGATCCCAGGCGCACCACGACGGAAAGAGAGCGACAATATCACGGGTTTGCAATTTATGGACTTCATTGATTAACATCCCTATCTAAAATTCCCCAATGAGAAACCTAACAAATGAAGTAATTGCCCCCTTATTCAAATTACCTCCCCCCCAAAAAAAAAGTTACAAATTAGTTTACAGAAACATGTCCCAGTGATAAAGCTCTTTCAAGGCTGGTGCCTCATGCTCTTGAAATTGTGGAGATTGTTTCGTCTTCTCCAAAGAATTCTGAACGAGGCTGGAGCACCAGGGTTATAAACATGTGGGGCTGAGATACAGAGAGTAAAAGGTACAGGAATGGGAAAGGGTAAAAAGGATATAAAAAGAGTATAAAATTACAATGAAAAAGGACAAAAACCCATCAGGCATCAGCAGAAGCCAGGTTTACACAAACTGCCCAGCTGTGGAACCCCCAACCCCACCAAAAAGTGACACAGAAACCCCAAAAAACGACACTGAAACCCCAAAAATTGCAGGAAAAAAAACCCCAAAAAGTGACACAGAAACCCCAAAAAGTGACATGGAGACTCAAAAAGTGACGATGGGAAACCTCCAATGGGACAGTGAGACCCCAAAATGGCAGAGAAAACCCCAAAAATGGAAGAGAAATCCCCAAAAGTGACACAGAAATCCCCAAAAGTGACACTTGAGACCCTAAAAATGACACAGAAACCCCCAAAATGATAAAAAAAACCCCAAAAGTGACATGACAAACGCCCAAAAGTGAGACAGAAACCCCAAAAGGTGACCCAGAACCCCCCCAAAAATGACCCAGAAACCCCAAGAAGGACACAAAAATCCCCCAAAACGGCACAGAACCCCCAAAAATCTCCACCGCACGCTGCTGGAGCAGTTCGACATCAAATCGGGACTTTGACGTGAGAGGAGCTGAGGGGAGTCACAATCCATCACAGACCCCCAAATGCCAGGCCTTGCACCACAGCAGTGCAGGTGATGCAAGCAGAGTCTGCTGCTAGAGACTGTCCCCTGCCCCGGGGGGACATGCTGGACATTGTCACCTGGCCTGAGTGTATATTAACCCTTGGCACTCTGTGCTTTTTGGGGGGAAAACCACCACTGAGAAGAGCAGCTGGAGAAGATCAATGTGACATCGTTGGGATCCATGGATGGTGATGTTTTCTTTCTCCCCCTTTCTGTCCCCCTCACCTCTTTTCCTACTTCTCTTCTCCTTTCTTCCCACTTTCTCTCATATTTACTATCAAATAAAACCTACACTACTGACTGGCATGTGGTCTCGTTTGCACCTTAATTCGGGCAGAGGTATTTCCAAAGAACCTCAATGTTTGGATCGTAACAGCTGTGACCCCAATGTCCCACCCATGTCTCACCTCAATATCTTCATTTTTACCCCAAATTCAGGTGTTTTGAAGGATTGAAATGAAAACAAGACCAAACCCGAAAGAAAAGGATTTACATGTCTGTGCCCACTGAGGATCCATGTGGTTGGGTGGAAGGGAAGAACATTTTTGGACGTTTCCACCCCAAAATCCTGCTCTTTGCCCCAATTCAGAACCATTTAGCTGTGAAAGATGCCCTTGGGTGAGAGAAAATCACAATCATGGAATCACTGATATTGCAAAAGACCTCCAAGGCCATCCAGTGTTGCCTCATGCCAAGAGATGATATAACTGAACACAAAAGGTGAGATTTTCTGGGGTGGAAAGTCAACAAATCCACTCTCCCCAGGGAATTTCTGATGTCCCCAGGAACTCCCATGGACATTCCTGGCCCTGCCTTCATCCAGGTGCCCACGGGGAGCCAGGAGGGTGTGGAGCCACCAGCCAGGTGTCTTTGCCACACGGATCAGCAGCAGCACGGATCACCAGGGCTCTGCACAGCTGGGGTCACTGGGGATCATCCACTGCAGATCTTCCCACTGGGGATGGAGTTGGAGCAGCAATGAAGCTTTTCCCACACTCGGGACACTAGTGGGGCTTTTACCCAGTGTGGATGCGCCGGTGCCTGATGAGGTGGGAGTTATGCTTGAAGCCCTTCCCACAGTCAGGGCAGCAGAAGGGCCTCTCCTGGGTGTGAATGCGCTCATGGAGGAGGAGATTGGAGCTGGTCTGAAACCTCTTCCCACACTTCCCACACACATAGGGCCTCTCCCCGGTGTGAATCCTTTTGTGATGGATCAGGTTGGAGCTACTCCTGAAGCTCTTCCCACATTGCTTGCAATCATACGGCTTTTCCCCAGTGTGGATCACCTGGTGCTGCATCAGGTAAGATCTGTGCCTGAAGCTTTTCCCACACTTCCCACACTCATAGGGCTTTTCCCCTGTGTGGATCCTCTGGTGTGTGATGAGGGCAGAGCTGCGGCTGAAGCCCTTCCCACATTCCACGCAGTCGTAGGGCTTTTCCCCAGTGTGGATCACCTGGTGCTGCATCAGGGTGGACATCCGGCTGAAGCTCTTCCCACACTTCCCACACTCATAGGGCTTTTCCCCTGTGTGGATCATGTGGTGTGTGATCAGGTTGGACATCTGGCTGAAGCTCTTCGCACACTTCCCACAATCGAAGGGCTTTTCCCCTGTGTGGATCCTCTGGTGCACGATCAGCTGAGATCTCCACCTGAAGCTCTTCCCACATTCCCCACACTTGTGGGGCTTCTCTCTGCCCTCAGGCTTCTCCCCCAGCTCCGAGCTCCGGCTGCATCTCCGGGCCTTTTCCTCCTCCTCCATCCGGCCACGCCTTGGCAATGACAAATCCTGCTTTGGGGGAAAAACAAGGGCTCAGCGCCTTGCCCTGGGGGTTCCTCCTGCCCAGCTCCAGCTCTGCAACTCTCCCAGGGGTTTGTGTCCATAAAAACCCCAAACCACCACCATTCACCTCAAACCCTAACAGGATTTCCCCCTCTCTGCTCTTTGCACTTTGGCCTCCTCAGGCTCTCCCTTCCCTGCACTCATGGGGCTCCCGTGGCTCCCGGGCTTCCCTATTTTCCAGGGTCCCGCTTAGGGATGATCCGGGGGCTTTGGGGGTCCCAGGGGTCCCTTCTCCCCTCATTCTCTGCTCCGCGCTTCCAGGGATCCCAGGCTTCCCCCTTAGCCACGCTCCCCCCTCTCCAGCCTGCCGGGGCTCCCCCAGCTCCGCCATCGCCCCTCTCCGCTCACCCCACTCCGGGGCTCCCGCCCTTCCCCTCCACCGCTCTCCCGGCCGGACCCCATGCCCCATGTCCCCCTCCCACCCCGACACCGGGCCGTGCCCACCTGCAGCCCCCAAAATATCCCCCAAAGCCCCACTGCCGCCTCAGCTTTGCCCTTCCGCCACATCCAAACGTTCCCCCGCACAATCAAACCCTCCCAGCGACCCTGAACGAGATTTGGGGCTCAATCCCGCAAGCTGCGAGCTCCAAACACCCGCCCAGAAAAAACGCCGCTCGGGGACCCCCGAGACATTTGGGGCGACTTCCTCCTCCCCCTCACCTGCGGCGTGCGGGGCGCCGATGCTCCCGGGGCCGCGACAGACAAAGAGCTGCGCGCGGCTTCTGCTGCTCCTCCTCTTCCTCTCTCCAACCTCTTTCTGCTGTTCCTGTTCCGGCCCCTCCTCTTCCTCTCTCCTCCTTCCTCCTCCCGCCTCCTCCTCCCGCTCGGATCTCCGGCCTTTCTCTCGCTCCTTCCTCATCCCTCCTCCTCCTCCTCCATCTCTTCTCCTCCTCCCCCCAAGCCCAGCGCCCACCCTTTCCCCCCCTTTTCCCCACGCCGTCGCATGCCGCGGGAGGAGCCGGGATGGAGCCGGGGCAGGTCGGGCTGGGGCAGCGCTGGGCTCCGGGCCAGGCCTGGGCGCCCCCCAGGCGCCCCCTCCCCAAATTGGGCTGGCGGGAAGCGCTGGGGGCGAGGGGGGGGCGCAGGTGGGGTTGGGGTGGGGAGCGCTGGGCGCTGCGGGTCTGCCTGGGAACTGGAGAGTCATCAGCGCCGCGAGCTCGGATTGGATCAGAATCGCTCAGCGCCTTCTCCCATTGGCTCATTTTCGCGGGGCTATTTTTCGGGGCTGTTTTTCTATGGGGTTTGGAGGTTCTGGGGGGCTCAGGGGGTCTCAGCGCCTTTTTTGGGGTTCGCTGTGTGCCGTGTCGGGGTTCAGCTGCCTCCCAAGGCCCCCAGAGCGGGGTGACACTTGGGGACACACGGGGGTCCCCATTCCCGATCCATCCCGGGGTCAGGTCTGCCCCCCAATCACAGCCCCACCGCGGGGTCCCCCCAAGTCCCTCCCCAGTGCCCCCCAAGAAACGCGACCGGAGCCAACTGGGAAGCTTTACTGGGAGCACTGGGAGCAGCCGGGCGGGGTCAGAGTGACAGCAGGGCTGGGGGGACACACGACCCCGTGTGACTGGAGTGTGAAGGATCTGCTGGAAGTCCGCAGCACTTCAGCAACCAGGAATGAACTCGAAAGAACCCTCACGGGTGGCCTCTAAGAAGGGGACAGTGTCAGTCCAGGAGCACAGGGCTGGCAGGGTGTGGCTGTGTCCAGGGCTCTGGAAGAGACGTGGTGCTCTGCTGGGACTGACATGCCTGTGCCTGGGCAGTTCAGCCGTATCTGTCCCCTGTCCCTGTCTGTGTCACCTGTCCCTGTCTGTGTCCCCTGTCCCTGTCTGTGTCCCTTGTCCCTGGGTCTGTCCCCATTCCCTTGTCTCTCCTGCTGCCAGCTCAGTGAGTGGCACACAGGCTGAGGGTCCCTCCTCTGTTCCCTGGGCGTCGGGTGGGAGATGTGAGGGCTGAGCCTGCTCAGGACAGCTCCATCCTCACGACGAACTGCTCTTTCCAGCTCCAGGCCAGAGGATCAGATCCCACCTCAAGTTTATGGTGGTGCTGGTTGTGCTCCTAGCCCTGGTTGTGGCTCTGGGGGTGTCCTTGGCTGCTGTGTCAGGTAAGGGAGGAGCAGCAGCCTCAGCCCAACCCCTCGGGGCACTGCTGGCTCACTGCTGCCTGAGGGGAGAATCCTCAGACATTCTTCTCCATTTCCCTCTGCAGGGAGAATACACAGAGAGACTCCAGTTACTCCAGTTAACCCTGCAGCTCGGGTGCTGCTGGCCTGTCCCCATGGCTGGGTTGGGTACAACGGGATCTGCTACTTCCTCTCGAGGCATCGTCTCTCCTGGGATCAGGCTAAGGCTCGGTGCTCCAAGCTCGAGGCTTCCCTGGCTGTGCTCACTGACAAGGAAATGGTGAGTGAGGGGTTTGGGGGGTTTGGGAAGGCCAAGGGGACCCTGGGGTGCTCCTGGGCTAGGAGTCCATTGTTTGCTCCTCTCTCCTTGCCAGGAGTTCCTGTTCCGCCTCAGCAGGAATGTTGATTACTGGCTCGGGCTGCACAGACAGGGCCAGCGGCTGCAGTGGGTGGATGGCAGCAGCTTCAGCTCCTCGTGAGTCCTGGGGGGCACAGGCAGAGCCTTGGGGGCACAGGCATGGCCTGGGGGGCACAGGGCTGCCGGGACTGTCCCTTGTGAGCAGCACTGTTTCTCCTGCTGGGGAGGACAAAGCATAACCTCTTTCTCTGCTCCTCCTTACGGGTTAAAGATCCTTGGCAATGGAGAGTGTGTGTTCCTGCGAGAGGGAAAGTTTAGGAGTACAACCTGCTCAGATCACCTGCACTGTCTGTGCAGCAGAGCCCAAACTGAGCTGTAACTGGGGATGGAGGAATTACCTTCTCTGTGCTGAGCACTCACAGCTTAGCCTCTTCTTCCCCCCAGCACGGGGATTTCCTTCCTCAGCTGCAGCATCTGCCTTGCACTGACTCTCAGGGTCACCTCGGTGCACTTTGCAGAGTCACCTCAGTGTTTGATCTCAAGGAGATGAATCTGCAGGAAGAGGAGATGATGTGGAAGCTGATCTGTGGCTGCCTGGGCTGGGTGTTCCTGTCTCCCTCTGGAGCCGTTCCAGGAATCTTCCTGTTTCTCTTGCACTACATGTTTCTACAGTGACCTTTTATATATATATTGATATGGAAAGGGATTTCAAACACGTTTTTCCAGCACTTGCAGTGTATTTATACACTAAGCTTGTATCTATATACGAAAATATAACACTGTGAGTGTAGACCTACACGTTCTTCTAAAACTGTATTTGTACACTGATCTTATATATATATTACCATATATTAATATAACACTCTGGATACAGAATTACATGTTCTTCTGACATTGTTTTTACACACTAGCTTTGTACATATATATGAAAATATAACACTGTGAGTATAGACCTACATGTTCTTCTAAAACTGTATTTGTACACTGACCTTATATATATTAGCATATATTAATGTAACACTCTGGATACAAAATTACATGTTCCTCTAACATTGTATTTATATACTAACCTTGTCTATCTTGATATAATACTGTGGATACAGAACTACCTGTTCTTCTAAAACTGTATTTACACACTAACCTTATATATATTAGCATATATTAATATAACACTCTGGATACCGAACTACCTGTTCTTCTAACATTGTATTTATACACTAATGTTGTATATATTGATACAACACTGTGGATACAGATTTGAAACATCTGCTGCCATGGTAATGTGACCTTTGTGGGAGCAGAGTGCAAAATGATGCCAGGGTTGTGATTGGAAGCTACAGGTGCCATTCCCTTAGGAGTTGGACTTGATCCTTGTGGGTCTCTTCCAACTCAGAGGAGTGTGTGAGATGTTGTTGTGTGACACCCATCAGTATGTACAGCGCCCATGTTGCTGTTATTCTTGTATTCTTTATAAAATTATTATTTTTTTATTAAATACTTATGAAGCATCCCTGTGTCCCTCGTGTCCCTTGCCCTGCTGCCCCTGCCCCGGGGGCTTCAGCCGAGCCAGAGCCTCTTCCCAGTGCTCCCAGTGCTCCCAGTCTGCCCGTGCAGCCTCCAGCAGCCAGCGAGGCCTTCAGCTGGGCCGGCAGAGAGGAGCTGCTGGAGCTCCCAAATCAGTTGGGTTCCGTTTGTCCTTCCCAGTCTGGGGAACAACGATTTGGGAGTTTTCTGCCCAAACGCTGTCCGTTCCTCCGCTCAGCCCAAGGGCTTTGGGGAGATTTTGGCTTTTTGGGGGAAATCAAAGCGATGTGGGGACAAGGCGGGATTGTCCCTCAGCCGCGTTCTGACCAATCAGAGTTCGAGAATGAGGAGTGGCGGCAGAATCAGCCAATGGGAGTGGAGGGCGGGATGTCCGCAGGGAATATAAAGGGGTCACTGAGCAGCAGAGAATTCTTCATAGGTTTTTAAAATGTCGGAGGAGAAAAAGGCCTGGAATGTCCCGGGCCGTGCTGGAGGCCAAGGAACCGCTGCTGCTCTGAACCGGCGGGAGGTGAAAACCGCTGTGACACTGTCCTCCTCACCCTGGTGTCCCTCGACAGCACACAATGCCTCAGGAACAGGCTGCTCCAGCAGGGATCCCCCACAAGTCCCGCCAGCAGCCACTTCCATGGCTCGGCAGGAGCTTCCCATGGCTCAGGGTCTCTCTCGGCATCCCCTGCTCCGGCCTGGGCTCCTGCCGGGGCTGCAGGGGAGTCCCTGCTCCATCCCGGCCTCACCCACAGCTCACACCGAGCTGGACCTGCAGCTCCAGGTCACACCGAGCTCCCGCCGGTTGAGGGCAGCAGCGATTCTTTGTCCTCCTGCCCGGGCTGGGACACTGCAGGGCTGAGGAGCCAAAAAGTGAATTTCGGCCACAACCCCGGGATTGTGCCTGGAGCGACCGGGGCGATTCTGTGCGTGTGCAGAGCTCTCCCACCTCACTCCCATTGGGTGATAGTGCCGTCACTCGTAATTCTGGAGCGGTGATTAATCAGACTGGGGAGAAGCACCGCCCTTGGTGCCGCCGCTGTACCGCCATTGCCGGAGGGTCAGTGAGGGCTCGGGAGCGGCAGCGGCCGGAGCGCCGTGAGGCGGCGGAGCTCGGAGGCGGCGGAGCTCGGCGGTGATCGCAGCGCAGCGACCCGGGGACAGGAGAGACACCTCTGTGCTACCGACAGCGAGCGGGACGAGCCAGCGCTGCTCTGGCACCGCCTCCTGCCGAGGCAGCAGCGGCAAGGAGACCGCGGGCAGCCGCTCCCTCAGCGGCCTCAGGCCAGCGGCAACACGGCGCCACAGCCAGGGAGGGAGGGAGGGAGGGAGGGAGACGGGAGAACGAAGCCGCCACAGCCGCCCTGCCGCCCCCTGCATCCCCTCCATCCGCCCGCAGCGAGCCCCGAGCCCCGGCACAAGGCAGCGCGGCTCCCACCTGCGCTGGGACAGCCTCTCCGAGCTCCGCCGCCGCCTCCCCGGGCTCCGCCCGCTGCCGCCGCTCCCGGGCCGCACACACGCTCCCACCATGGCGCCGCTGCTGCCCCACTAAAGCCCTGCCTGCCTGCCTGGGGGCGACACCGGCGCCGGCCTTGTCCCCGCTCGCTGGCAGCGAGCAGCAATGGCGCTGGGACAATCCCGAGTGACAGCACAGCCAGCCAAGGGCAGCGAGGCGCGGGCTCTGCACAGCGCACAGCCCAAGCCCCGCGCTCTCAGTGCCCCCCGGGCTGGCCGAGGCCAAAGCCGCACATGAGGAACAGCCCTGCAACGGGCCCGGGCCCAAGGCGCCATTGCTCTGCAAACAGCGACCAAGTTCTCCGCACCTCCCGGCCCCGCCTCGGCACGCAGCCCCCAGGGCAGCCCCACGGCCCCCACGGCAGCTCCCAGCCTCCGCCAGCCGCCCTGCAACGGCCCAGGGGGAGCAGGCCAAGGGACGCGGCTGCCGGCGCCCAGGGGATGCCAGGGACAGCGGGGGCACTTCACAAGCCTTTCCTGCAAAAGAGAAAACCATCAGCAAGGAAAAAGCAACAGCAGCGCTGGCTCCAGAGCACAGGGCCACACGAGGCCATGGCACATTGCAGTGGGGTGACGCTGGCCCCATGCCAGGCACCCAGCAGAGCTGCTCTCTCACTGCCCTGCACAGCCGCCATGGGGAGAGAAAATTGAACCAAGGCTTCCTGAGCTGATAGAAGGACCTGGCTAAGAGATCCCTCATCCAACACCTTTGTGCACAAAACAGGCTGGAAATTGCATATGTGAATTGAATTTATTGCTAACAAACTCAGAATAGGAGAAGAAGTAAAATTTGACCATTTAAAACACCTTCTTCTCAAATTACAGTGATCACCTGGAATGGGGGTCACCAGGATTCTGCCCAACGGGGATCACTGGGGATCATCCACTGCAGATCTTCCCACTGGGGTTGGAGTTGGAGCAGCAATGAAGCTCTTCCTGCACTCGGGACACTCGCAGAGCTTCCCTCACTGGTGCCTCCGTTGGTGCTGAGCCAAGAGAGAGCTCTGTGAGAAGCTCTTCCCACACTCCCCACACTTGTAGGGCTTTTCCCCAGTGTGGATGCGCCGGTGGGTGATGAGAGAGTCATTTCGGTTGAAGCCCTTCCCACAGTCAGGGCAGCGGAAGGGCCTCTCCTGGGTGTGAATGCGCTCATGCAGGAGGAGATGGGAGCTGGTCTGAAACCTCTTCCCACACGTGGGACACTCATAGGGCCTCTCCCCAGTGTGGATCCCTTTGTGATGGATCAGGTTGGAGTTACTGCTGAAGCTCTTCTCACATTCTGTGCAATCATAGGGCTTTTCCCCAGTGTGGATCATCTGGTGCATGATCAGGCTGCAACTCTGGCTGAAGCTCTTCCCACACTCCCCACACTCATAGGGCTTTTCCCCTGTGTGGATCCTCTGGTGCCGGATCAGCTCATATCTCCACCTGAAGCTTTTCCCACATTCCCCACACTTCTGGAGCTTCTCTCTGCCCTCAGGCTTCTCCCCCAGCTCTGAGCTCCGGCTGCATCTCTGGGCCTTTTCCTCCTCCTCCATCCGGCCATGCCTTGGCAATGACAAATCCTGCTTTGGGGCAAAAACAAGGGCTCAGCGCCTTGCCCTGGGGGTTCCTCCTACCCAGCTCCAGCTCTGCAACTCTCCCAGGGGTTTGTGTCCATAAAATCCCCAAACCTCCACCATTCACCTCAAAACCCTCCCAGCATTTCCCCCTCTCTGCTCTTTGCACTTTGGCCTCCTCAGGGTCTCCCTTCCCTGCACTCATGGGGCTCCCGTGCCTCCCGGGCTTCCCTATTTTCCAGGGTCCCGCTTAGGGATGATCCGGGGGCTTTGGGGGTCCCAGGGGTCCCTTCTCCCCTCATTCTCTGCTCCGCGCTTCCAGGGATCCCAGGCTTCCCCCTTAGCCACGCTCCCCCCTCTCCAGCCTGCCGGGGCTCCCCCAACTCCGCCATCGCCCCTCTCCGCTCACCCCACTCCGGGGCTCCCGCCCTTCCCCTCCACCGCTCTCCCGGCCGGACCCCATGCCCCATGTCCCCCTCCCACCCCGACACCGGGCCGTGCCCACCTGCAGCCCCCAAAATATCCCCCAAAGCCCCACTGCCGCCTCAGCTTTGCCCTTCCGCCACATCCAAACGTTCCCCCCGCACAATCAAACCCTCCCAGCGACCCTCCACGAGATTTGGGGCTCAATCCCGGAAGCTGCGAGCTCCAAACACCCGCCCAGAAAAAACGCCGCTCGGGGACCCCCGAGACATTTGGGGCGACTTCCTCCTCCCCCTCACCTGCGGCGTGCGGGGCGCCGATGCTCCCGGGGCCGCGGCAGACAAAGAGCTGCGCGCGGCTTCTGCTGCTCCTCCTCTTCCTCTCTCCAACCTCTTCCTGCTCTTCCTGTTCCTCTTTCCTCCTTCCTCCTCCCGCGGCTCCTCCTCCTTCCTCCTCCTTCCTCCTCCCACCTGCTCCTCCTCGGATCTCCGGCCTTTCTGCCGCTCCTTCCTCATCCCTCCTCCTCCTCCTCCATCCCTTCTCCTCCTCCCCCCAAGCCCAGCGCCCACCCTTTCCCCCCTTTTCCCCACGCCGTCGCATGCCGCGGGAGGAGCCGGGATGGAGCCGGGGCAGGTCGGGCTGGGGCAGCGCTGGGCTCCGGGCCAGGCCTGGGCGCCCCCCACGCGCCCCCTCCCCAAATTGGGCTGGCGGGAAGCGCGGGGGGCGAGGGGGGGGCGCAGGTGGGGTTGGGGTGGGGAGCGCTGGGCGCTGCGGGTCTGCCTGGGAACTGGAGAGTCATCAGCGCCGCGAGCTCGGATTGGATCAGAATCGCTCAGCGCCTTCTCCCATTGGCTCATTTTCGCGGGGCTATTTTTCGGGGCTGTTTTTCTATGGGGTTTGGAGGTTCTGGGGGGCTCAGCGGGGTCTCAGCGCCTTTTTTGGGGTTCGCTGTGTGCCGTGTCGGGGTTCAGCTGCCTCCCAAGGCCCCCAGAGCGGGGTGACAATTGGGGACACACGGGGGTCCCCATTCCCGATCCATCCCGGGGTCAGGTCTGCCCCCCAATCGCAGCCCCACCGCGGGGTCCCCCCAAGTCCCTCCCGAGTGCTCCCCAAGAAACGCGACCGGAGCCAACTGGGAAGCTTTACTGGGAGCACTGGGAGCAGCCGGGCGGGGTCAGAGTGACAGCAGGGCTGGGGGGACACACGACCCCCCAAAATCAGCGCGGGGACAGAGCGGGGGGTCCCGGCCGGGCCCGAGGCCACGGGGAGGGGCTGCGGCTGGCGGCGGCTCAGGAGCTCTGTGGGCAGAGAAAAGGGGGTGACACCGGGCTGGGGGGCCCCGGGGGGAGCACAGCCGCTCCGGGGCAGGGGGGACACGACCCCCGGGCCCCCCCCTCACCTTCTTGCGCAGGTAGAAGCCGAGCCCCAGCGCCAGGAAGACGAAGCCCAACACGAAGCCCCCGATCCCCGTCAGCATCTTGCTGCGGGCAGCGTCCGGCGGCATCTCTGGGGGGTCAGCAGGGATCAGGACCCCCAAAAACCTCTCACCGACACCCCAAGCCCCTCCATGCACCCTCCCAGTCGCCCCCAGCCCACCCAGGAGCCCCTGAAACCTCCTCCCGATCCATTCCCAGCCTCCCCAGGACACACCAAAGCCCCTCCCGTCCCTCTCAGCACCCCACAACCCCTCCCAGTTGCCCCCCACCGCCCCAGGACCCCCAAACCCTCTCCCAGTCCCTTCCGAGCCCCACCAGGACTCACCAAGGTCCCTCCCAGTCTCTTCCCTGCACAACCAACCTCATTCCAACCTTTGCTTTTGCATCCCCAATCTCCTTCCAGCCCCTCCAGCCTCACTCCAACTCCCTCCCAGTTCCCCCAGCACCCCCAAACTCCCTCCCAGTGCCCCCCAGCACTCCCAAACTCCCTCCCAGTGCCCACCAGCACCCCCAGAACCTCATCCCACCCTCCCCAATATCCTTCCAACCCCTTCCCAGCCCTCCCACACCCCCAAGCCCCTCTCCCACTATAAACCAGCCTCTCTCCAACTCCCTCCCAGTTGCCCCCAGCACAGCCCAATCCCCCTGCCAGCCCCCCAGTGCCTCCCCCGCTCCCCCCGGCACTGTGGGCTCTGGCCGTACCCCAGTGCCACCTCAGGGGCTGCTCCAGGCTGACGTGCTCCACCTGGCAGGTGTAGGTGACCCCGTGCCGGGGGGGCGTTTCCAGCAGCACCAGCAGCTGGTAGGTCCAGTCCCCGTTGGGGAGCAGGTCGGTGGTCATCACTTGCTCCGAGAGCTCCTGCTGGCCCTGGAACCACCTCACCTGCACCTGCGCAGGGTAGAAATCCATCACGGAGCACAGCAGGCGGCCGGGCTCGGGCTGGGAGCTCGAGGGCACCAGCGAGATGGACACGCTGGGGGGCACTGGGAGAGAGAGGGGAGACACTGGGATCAGCTGGGGGGGCGCTGGGAGAGAGCTGGGAGGGATGGTGTGGCATTGGGAGGGACTTGGAATGGACTGTGAGGGAATGGGAATGAAGTGGGAGGGACTGGGGCTGGCAGTGGGAGAGAGGGGAGTGGATTGGGGACCACTGGGAAGGCACTGGGAGAGAGGGTGGAGGTCTGGGAGTGGACTGGGCATGGACTGGGGATGGGTTTAGAGGGACTGGGATGGAGCGTGGTGGCACTGGAAAAGCGGGGAGTGGATGGGGGAGCACTGTGAGGGCAATGGGAGAGAGAATGGAGGTCTCGTAGGGGAATGAGAACAGACTGGGATTGAACTGTGATTGGGTTTAGAGGGACTGGGAGTGACTGTGGTGGCATTGGGACTGGAAAATGACTGGAAGAGAAGTGTGTGGATTGGGGAGCACTGGGAGGGCACTTCATGGAGGGTGGAGGTCTGGGAGTGCACTGGGAATGGACTGGGATTGCATTAGAGACATTGGGAGTGACTGTGGTGGCACTGGGAGGAACTGGGAATGAATTCCACGGCATTGTGAGGTTAAGCCCAGCGCGGGGAACTCGGTGCAGCTTGTCTGCCTGATGAGTCATCAGAGACGTGCGAAATGATTATCTGAGGAGCGTCATCTTCACGCTTGGCTGAAATGGACGCGCTGAGGGGGGACTGGGATGGACTGGGGGGGACTGGGAGAGCTATAGGAGTCACTGAGAAGGACAAGAAGCCCCTGGTTTGGCACAAGGAGGGCTGAGGGCTCTGGGTGATTCCCAGGGAGGGTTTGAGGGGCTGCAGGGTCATTGCCAGGGCAGAGCCTGAGGGGACACCTCTGTCCCACGCTCACCTCTGCGCTCCACGCTGAACGGGGTGAACACCTCGTAGTTGTGCCGGCAGTACCTGTCCACCTCAGTCTGTACATACTCCAGTAGATTTGGGTTGGTGTTCCAGTACTTGACCCATTTCTCCCCAAAGGGGGTGAACCCCAAGTATTTCCCCTCATCGCTGTCTAACCTCAGGTACTCCACCCGGTTGTAGATGTACCTCTGCAGGAACCTCACCTTCTCCGTGCTGTTAATGAAGTGACACTCGCTGGATGCCATAAACTGCAAGACCCCTGTGTGTGCAAGGCACAGGTCAGGCGTTCCCCCAGCACCCCCATCGATCCCAGAGCTCCGGGGGTCACCCCGGATCCCCACTCCCCACCCCCTGTGCCCCACGGCCGCCATGGGACCCTCCTGCCCGCGCTCCCACTTCCTCTTTCCCACCCTTCTCCCTATTTTTCCTTTCACATCCTCACTCCCCGCCATTGTCAGCTACTCCCCAATGCAGTTTTGGGGTCCATCCTCTCTTTTTGCCGTTTTCCCACCCTTTCACCCACAATTTCTCCATCCCCATCCCCCTCCCGCTCAGTTTTGGGCTCCCACCCTCCCCTTTTCCCCACTTCCCCACCCTCTCCCACCCCTTCCTCACCTTCCCCCAACCCTCAGCCCCTCCCGCTCTCCCTTTCGGCTTCCCCTCCTCCTCCCCCTCCACTTTGGGCTCCCAAACCCCTTTCTTTCCCCTTTTCCCCCTTTCCCATCGCATTCCCTGCTCCCCCCGCTCACCCGACAGCTCCGCGCCCGCAGCCGGGGTGCCTCCCAGCACCACCAGTGCCACCAGTAGGGCCCCAGCTGCCGCCACTCGCCCCATGGCCAGCGCCGGGCAGCTGCCGCCAGCCCCGCAGCAGCCGCTGCACTGGGAGCTCCAGTCCGGAGCAGGGCGGGATCATCCGACCCGCGCGCTCTGATTGGCCGGGCGCCGTTTTGGGACGCGCTCCCATTGCCTGGGCGTGGTTTTGGGCGCGCTGCCATTGGCCGCAGTTGTTTTGGACGCGCTCCGATTGGCCGGGCCGGTTTGGGGCCCGTTTTGCACAGGCTCTACCCGGCAACCGGTGACGACACAACACACGCGCCCTCCCATTGGCTCCGCCGCTTTTGGGGCGCTGCGCCCCCACTCCCACTCCCCCCACTTCGCCGCCGCTGCACTGGGACCACCAGCGACCCTTCCCAGTGTCGCCACATCCCGAGGCGCCATGGATGGAGCACGGAGCTGCCCCTGCCTGCTGCTGCTGCTGGCGCTGACCCTGCCTGGCCTTTGGGGGCTCCAAGGTGGGCTTTGGGGGGTCCTGGAGCCGCGGCGTTGGGATTTGGGGTGTCCTGGATCCATGGCAAAAGGGGATCGGGGAGATTCAGAAGGTCCATCCCCCTTTTTGGGGATTTTTCTGGGAAGGGTGTTGGCCCAACTTCCTGTTTTTCAGGGTTTTCCCTGGGTTTTTTTCCCCATTTTTTGGGGTCAGGAGTGGTCAAACTCCTCTTTTCCGACAGTTTTGGGGTTCTGACAGTTCCAAAACCCCGCTGTACCCGAGATTTTGGAGCTCTAGGAGTTCCCAACCCCCCGTTCCCTGGATTTTGGGTGGAAATCCCCATTTTTCCGGGATTTTTATGCTCTCACCCCCCACAATTCCCCATTCCCATTGCCCCACACCATCATCCAGACAGAATATAACCAAAAATCCATTTCCAGGGGAATTCAGCCCAATTCCAGCTGTGTCTGACTCGATTCCAGGAGGATCCTGGGGCAATTCCAGCCTCTACTGCAGCACCAACACAATCAAACCCAATTCCAGGTGGATTCAACCCAATTCCAGGTGAGTCAAATCCAGCTCAAGGTTGGTCCAACCCAATTACAGGCAGATTAAAGCAAATTCCAGGGGCATTCAATCCAATTCCAGGTAGATAAAACCCAATTCCAGGTGGATCAAATCCAACTCCAGGTGAGTCAAACCCAATTCCAGGTGGATCTAACCCAATTCTAGGTCGAGTCAACCAAATTCCAGAAAAATACAACTCTTTTTCACGTGGATCAAATCGAATTCCAGGTAAATCTAACCCAATTCCAGGTAAATCCAACTGAATTCCAGATTGATCAAACCCAACTCCAGGTGAGTCAAAACAAATTCCAGGGGGGTCAAACCAAATTCCAGGTCGATTCAACCCCATTCCAGGTAAACCAAATCCAGTTCCAGGTGGATCAAACCAAATTCCAGGTCAATCCAACCCAATTCCCAGTCAATCCAATCCAGTTCCAGGAGGACCAAACCCAATTCCAGGGGTGTCAAACCCAATTCAACTCTTTTAAATGTCCCATCGCCCCTTTCCCTCCATTCAGGAAGCTCCTGACAGCTTTTTTCTGTGAGAAATCCCTGAATTTGGAAATTTTTGGGTGCAGGTTTGGACAGGGACAGCTCTGCCTGCCTTTGCCCTCCCTGTCTGTGTCCCCAATGTCCCACCCTGGCTGTGTCCCCAGTGTCCCACCCTGGCTGTGTCCCCAATGTCCCACCATGGCTGTTATCAGACACTGAAATATTTCACACCTCAAACATCGATACAAAGTTTTGCTCATTATAACAAAAAGTGTACAAAGAAGCTACAATCAAAAATCCTCCCTGAAGATACCTGACTGGGACTTTGGACTGAGAGTCAAACTGCTGAGATCCCATAAAGGGAAACCTATTGTTCACTCATCTCAGGCTGAGGGAAAGGAATGCACACACAAATCCAAAGCCACCAGCTGCTCTGAGAATCATCCCTGGCTGAGTTTGGGGTGGGGGCAGAGCACAGCTCACTGTGATGCCTAAAATGCTGGGAAAGATTGAGCACAGACCCCGCAGTGTAGGAAAAGGGTATTCCCTTGGTTTAATAGGATCCCAGGTGCACCACGACGGAAAGAGAGCGACAATATCACGGGTTTGCAATTTATGGACTTCACTGATTAACATCCCTATCTAAAATTCCCCAATGAGAAACCTATGAAGTAATTGCCCCCTTATTCAAATTACCTCTCCCCAAAAAAGTTACAAATTAGTTTACAGAAACATGTCCCAGTGATAAAGCTCTTTCAAGGCTGGTGCCTCATGCTCTTGAAATTGTGGAGATTGTTTCGTCTTCTCCACAGAATTCTGAACGAGGCTGGAGCACAAGGGTTATAAACATGTGGGGCTGAGATACAGAGAGTAAAAGGTACAGGAATGGGAAAGGGTAAAGAGGATATAAAAAGAGTATAAAAGTACAATGAAAAAGGACAAAAACCCATCAGGCATCAGCAGAAGCCAGGTTTACACAAACTGCCCAGCTGTGGAACCCCCAACCCCACCAAAAAGTGACACAGAATCCCAAAAAACGACAAAGAAACCCCAAAAAATGACACAGAAATCCCCAAAAGTGACACTTGAGACCCTAAAAATGACACAGAAACTCCCAAAATGATAAAAAACCCCAAAAATGACATGACAAACGCCCAAAAGTGAGACAGAAACCCCAAAAGGTGACCCAGAACCCCCCCAAAAATGACCCAGAAACCCCAAGAAGGACACAAAAATCCCCCAAAACGGCACAGAACCCCCAAAAATCTCCACCGCACGCTGCTGGAGCAGTTCGACATCAAATCGGGACTTTGACGTGAGAGGAGCTGAGGGGAGTCACAATCCATCACAGACCCCCAAATGCCAGGCCTTGCACCACAGCAGTGCAGGTGATGCAAGCAGAGTCTGCTGCTAGAGACTGTCCCCTGCCCCGGGGGGACATGCTGGACATTGTCACCTGGCCTGAGTGTATATTAACCCTTGGCACTCTGTGCTTTTTGGGGGGAAAACCACCACTGAGAAGAGCAGCTGGAGAAGATCAATGTGACATCGTTGGGATCCACGGATGGTGATGTTTTCTTTCTCCCTCTTTCTGTCCCCCTCACCTCTTTTCCTACTTCTCTTTTCCTCTCTTTTCCTCCCTCTTTCTCTCATATTTACTATCAAATAAAACCTACACTACTGACTGGCATGTGGTCTCGTTTGCACCTTAATTCGGGCAGATGTATTTCCAAAGAACCTTAATGTTTGGATCATAACAGCTGTGACCCCAATGTCCCACCCATGTCTCACCTCAATATCTTCATTTTTACCCCAAATTCAGGTGTTTTGAAGGATTGAAATGAAAACAAGACCAAACCTGAAAGAAAAGGATTTACATGTCTGTGCCCGCTGAGGATCCACGTGGTTGGGTAGAAGGGAAGAACATTTTTGGAGGTTTCCACCCCAAAATCCTGCTCTTTGCCCCAATGCAGAACCATTTGGCTGTGAAAGATGCCACTGGGTGAGAGAAAATCACAATCATGGAATCAATGAGGTTGCAAAAGACCTCCAAGGCCATCCAGTGTTGCCTCATGCCAAGAGATGATATAACTGAACACAAAAGGTGAGATTTTCTGGGGTGGAAAGTCAACAAATCCGCTCTCCCCAGGGGATTTCTGATGTCCCCAGGAATTCCCATGGACATTCCTGGCCCTGCCTTCATCCAGGTGCCCACGGGGAGCCAGGAGGGTGTGGAGCCACCAGCCAGGTGTCTTTGCCACACGGATCACCAGCAGCACGGATCACCAGGGCTCTGCACAGCTGGGGTCACTGGGGATCATCCACTGCAGATCTTCCCACTGGGGATGGAGTTGGAGCAGCAATGAAGCTCTTCCTGCACTCAGGACACTCGCAGGGCTTCCCTCACTGGTGCTTCCGTTGGTGCCGAGTAAAGTTAGACATGCTTGAGAAGCTCTTCCCACACTCCCCACACTCGTAGGGCTTTTCCCCAGTGTGGATGCGCCGGTGGGTGATGAGGGTGGAGTTGTGCTTGAAGCCCTTCCCACAGTCAGGGCAGCGGAAGGGCCTCTCCTGGGTGTGAATGCGCTCATGGACGAGGAGATCGGAGCTGGTCGGGAACCTCTTCCCACACTTCCCACACTCATAGGGCCTCTCCCCAGTGTGGATCTTCTTGTGCTGGATCAGGGCAGAGCTGTGGCTGAAGCTTTTCCCACATTCCCCACAATCATAGGGCTTTTCCCCAGTGTGGATCACCTGGTGCTTCATCAGGTTGGACATCTGGCTGAAGCTCTTCCCACACTTCCCACATTTGTAGGGCTTTTCCCCAGTGTGGATCCTCTGGTGCTTGATCAGATCAGATCTCCGCCTGAAGCTTTTCCCACATTCCCCACACTTGTGGGGCTTCTCTCTGCCCTCAGGCTTCTCCCCCAGCTCCGAGCTCCGGCTGCATCTCCGGGCCTTTTCCTCCTCCTCCATCTGGCCACGCCTTGGCAATGACAAATCCTGCTTTGGGGGAAAAACAAGGGCTCAGCGCCTTGCCCTGGGGGTTCCTCCTGCCCAGCTCCAGCTCTGCAACTCTCCCAGGGGTTTGTGGCCATAAAAACCCCAAACCTCCACCATTCACCTCAAAACCCTCCCAGCATTTCCCCCTCTCTGCTCTTTGCACTTTGGCCTCCTCAGGCTCTCCCTTCCCTGCACTCACGGGGCTCCCGTGGCTCCCGGGCTTCCCTATTTTCCAGGGTCCCGCTTAGGGATGATCCGGGGGCTTTGGGGGTCCCAGGGGTCCCTTCTCCCCTCATTCTCTGCTCCGTGCTTCCAGGGATCCCAGGCTTCCCCCTTAGCCACGCTCCCCCCTCTCCAGCCTGCCGGGGCTCCCCCAGCTCCGCCATCGCCCCTCTCCTCTCACCCCACTCCGGGGCTCCCGCCCTTCCCCTCCACCGCTCTCCCGGCCGGACCCCATGCCCCATGTCCCCCTCCCACCCCGACACCGGGCCGTGCCCACCTGCAGCCCCCAAAATATCCCCCAAAGCCCCACTGCCGCCTCAGCTTTGCCCTTCCGCCACATCCAAACCTTCCCCCCGCACAATCAAACCCTCCCAGCGACCCTGAACGAGATTTGGGGCTCAATCCCGCAAGCTGCGAGCTCCAAACACCCGCCCAGAAAAAACGCCGCTCGGGGACCCCCGAGACATTTGGGGCGACTTCCTCCTCCCCCTCACCTGCGGCGTGCGGGGCGCCGATGCTCCCGGGGCCGCGGCAGACAAAGAGCTGCGCGCGGCTTCTGCTGCTCCTCCTCTTCCTCTCTCCAACCTCTTCCTGCTCTTCCTGTTCCTCTTTCCTCCTTCCTCCTCCCGCGGCTCCTCCTCCTTCCTCCTCCCGCCTCCTCCTCCTGCTCGGATCTCCGGCCTTTCTCCCGCTCCTTCCTCATCCCTCCTCCTCCTCCTCCATCCCTTCTCCTCCTCCCGCCAAGCCCAGCGCCCACCCTTTCCCCCCCTTTTCCCCACGCCGTCGCATGCCGCGGGAGGAGCCGGGATGGAGCCGGGGCAGGTCGGGCTGGGGCAGCGCTGGGCTCCGGGCCAGGCCTGGGCGCCCCCCACGCGCCCCCTCCCCAAATTGGGCTGGCGGGAAGCGCTGGGGGCGAGGGGGGGGCGCAGGTGGGGTGGGGGTGGGGAGCGCTGGGCGCTGCGGGTCTGCCTGGGAACTGGAGAGTCATCAGCGCCGCGAGCTCGGATTGGATCAGAATCGCTCAGCGCCTTCTCCCATTGGCTCATTTTCGCGGGGCTATTTTTCGGGGCTGTTTTTCTACGGGGTTTGGAGGTTCTGGGGGGCTCAGGAGGTCTCAGCACCTTTTTTGGGGTTGGCTGTGTGCCGTGTCGGGGTTCAGCTGCCTCCCAAGGCCCCCCAGAGCGGGGTGACACTTGGGGACACACGGGGGTCCCCATTCCCGATCCATCCCAGGGTCAGGTCTGCCCCCCAATCACAGCACCACCGCGGGGTCCCCCCAAGTCCCTCCCCAGTGCCCCCCAAGAAACGCGACCGGAGCCAACTGGGAAACTTTATTGGGAGCACTGGGAGCAGCCGGGCGGGGTCAGAGTGACAGCAGGGCTGGGGGGACGCACGACCCCGTGTGACTGGAGTGTGAAGGATCTGCTGGAAGTCCACAGCACTTCAGCCCCCAGGAATGAACTCAAAAGAACCCACACGGGTGGCCTCTAGGAAGGGGACAGTGTCAGTCCAGGAGCACAGGGCTGGCAGGGTGTGGCTGTGTCCAGGGCTCTGGAAGAGACGTGGTGCTCTGCTGGGACTGACATGCCTGGGCCTGGGCAGTTCAGCCGTAGCTGTCCCTTGTCCCTGTCTGTGTCCCTTGTCCCTGTCTGTGTCCCCTGTCCCTGTCTGTGTCCCCTGTCCCTGTCTGTGTCCCTTGTCCCTGGATCTATCCCCATCCCGTGTCTCTCCTGCTGCCAGCTCAGTGAGTGGCACACAGGCTGAGGGTCCCTCCTCTGTTCCCTGGGCGTCGGGTGGGAGATGTGAGGGCTGAGCCTGCTCAGGACAGCTCCATGCTCACGACGAACTGCTCTTTCCAGCTCCAGGCCAGAGGATCAGATCCCACCTCAAGTTTATCGTGGTGCTGGTTGTGCTCCTAGCCCTGGCTGTGGCTCTGGCAGTGTCCTTGGCTGCTGTGTCAGGTAAGGGAGGAGCAGCAGCCTCAGCCCAACCCCTCGGGGCACTGCGGGCTCACTGCTGCCTGAGGGGAGAATCCTCAAACATTCTTCTCCATTTCCCTCTGCAGGGAGAATACACAGAGAGACTCCAGTTACTCCAGTTAACCCTGCAGCTCGGGTGCTGCTGGCCTGTCCCCATGGCTGGGTTGGGTACAACGGGATCTGCTACTTCCTCTCGAGGCATCGTCTCTCCTGGGATCAGGCTAAGGCTCGGTGCTCCGAGCTCGAGGCTTCCCTGGCTGTGCTCACTGACAAGGAAATGGTGAGTGAGGGGTTTGGGGGGTTTGGGAAGGCCAAGGGGACCCTGGGGAGCTCCTGGGCTAGGAGTCCATTGTTTGCTCCTCTCTCCTTGCCAGGAGTTCCTGTTCCACCTCAGCAGGAATGTTGATTACTGACTCGGGCTGCACAGACAGGGCCAGCGGCTGCAGTGGGTGGATGGCAGCAGCTTCAGCTCCTCGTGAGTCCTGGGGGGCACAGGCAGGGCCTGGGGGCACAGGCAGGGCCCGGGGGCACAGGCAGAGCCTGGGGGCACAGGGGCACAATGTGTTCTTCTGAGGTTCCAGCCATGTCTCTGCTCCTCCTTGCAGGGTTCCTGTCCTGGGCAATGCAGGGTGTGTGCACCTGGCTGAGAATTATCTCGGGAGTGCGATCTGTTCAAATGACATGCAGTATATCTGCAGCAGGCCCCAAACTCACCTCTAATGGGGAATGGAGGAAGGATATTTTCTGTGCTGGGCAGTCTCAGCTTCACCTCATCCCCCCAGCATGGGGATTTCCTTCCTCAGCTGCAGTGTCTGCCTTGCACTGATCCTCAGGGTCACATCACTGCCTGTTCTGCAGGAGATGAACCTGCAGGAAGAGGAGATGATGAGAAAACAGATGTGTGGCTGCCTGGGCTGAGCCTGTCGGTTCTTTTGTCATTCTGAAAGCTTCACAAAAGTCATGTTTCTCTTGCACTCTGTATGTTTACTAACCAGGTACATATATATTTGTATGTCCCTGTGGATTCAGCTGTGAAACCTTTGCTGCCTTATGACCTTGGCTGGGGTAAGGTTCTGATAATACCAAAGTCATGATTTGACCCCACAGGGGCCATTCCCTTAAGGGTTGGACTGCATCCTTGTGGGTCCCTTCCAACTCAGAGCATTCGCTGAGAGGTCCTTGTGCGACCTCCATCAGTATTTATAGTGTAAATGTTGTTGTTGTTATTTCCTTCATTACTTTATTACTTTTATAAGAAATGCTAATCAAGGCCGTGCTGTCCCTCGTGTCCCCTCAGCACCTGCAGCCCTGTCCCTTGCCCTGCTGCCCCTGCCCCGGGGGCTTCAGCCGAGCCAGAGCCTCTTCCCAGTGCTCCCAGTGCTCCCAGTCTGCCCGTGCAGCCTCCAGCAGCCAGCGAGGCCTTCAGCTGGGCCGGCAGAGAGGAGCTGCTGGAGCTCCCAAATCAGTTGGGTTCCGTTTGTCCTTCCCAGCCTGGGGAACAACGATTTGGGAGTTTTCTGCCCAAACGCTGTCCGTTCCTCCGCTCAGCCCAGGGGGTTTGGGGAGATTTTGGCTTTTTGGGGGAAATCAAAGCGATGTGGGGCTGAGGGAGATCGTCCCTCAGAGCCTCTCTGGCCAATCAGAGCTCGAGAACGAGGAGTGGCGGCAGAATCAGCCAATCGAAGCTAGGGCGGGCTTTCTAATCGGCGAATCAGCCAATGAGCTCTAGGGGCGGGCTTCGGGCGGGAAAATCAGCCACTGGGAGCGAGGGGCGGGCTTTGCACGGTAGGCGGAGTTTCCCTGAGGGAAGCGGCGCTCCGCGGATCTTCCTTCCAAATGTCTGTTCGCAATGGCTCCGGAAAGTCCCGGGCCGGGCAGGAGGCCAAGGAACCGCTGTGGGTGAGTCCGGGATGGAGCAGAGAGCTCCCTGCAGCCCCGGCAGGAGCCCAGAGGGTGGAGCAGGAGATGCCTCAGAGAGGCGGTGGGAAGTCCCCGCAGAACCTCGGGATTTTTGGGCCTGTGGTGGATCCCCGCCTGAGCAGCCTTTTCTGAGGGGTTGTGTCCCCTGGGAGAGACCCCAGGCTGGAGCAGGACAGCGATTCCCCTGAAGCCTGAGGGGGTTACCAAAATCAGCCAGAAAATGAGCTTTCTAGCAATGCTTCTAATTTGAAGCATTTGAAAGCAGCCGTTTTTTCTTTATCAGTGCTGAACAAACCCCAAGGATCTCTTCTTTAATCTGATGTGTGGGGTAAAACTTCCGAATGGGGTATTTGTTCCACCCGGATCACACATATTCATTACTAAACACTTCCTGGCTAATTCATAAACCTTTCCTCGTGCTCCTTTCCATCCATCCACCTCCTGCTCAGAGTCCTTTTGTGGTCCTGGAGGGCCATCTAAAGGAGTTTCTGGTGATTGCACTCACTGATGTTTGGAGGAAAGCTCAGCTTTCCTCGAAATTGCTTCTCGTTGCATGACTTGCCCAACCTCACTGTAATTCTCTTTCTCTGTTCCTGCCCTGATTTCATCTATGTTTAGCATCCTGTTTGCACACCTTTATCCCCTTTTATCTCTCTGCTCGCTAATCTTTAAGCTCTATCCAGCACCTTTAGGGGAACTGAAAATTTCTATTGTCTGTTCTTGATCAAGTCTCCGCTTTTTGTGTGATTCTGTGTCTTTTTGGAGCAGTCCCAGCCCAAAGTGTCACAGGGACTCTGCCGTGGGATGATGACACACCCAGAGCAGACAGATGTTGCAATTACAGTGTATCCGAGTTCAATTACAATATAACCATCTTCAATTACAATGTATCTAACATAACTTGAAACGTGTCGATTACAATATACCCAATACCACTTTTTAAAATGTATCCAATTGCAGATACAAAGTTATTCCTTCTTCATTTTGGAGCAAATCCCTGTCTCAGAACTTGTCTGGAATTTAACACTTTTCACAGTTCACTGACAATCTCTGGCACCATGTCGAATGGTGGTTTAATAACTGGCAGAGTGATCTGTGAAACAAAAATGTGTGCTCCTCCTCTCTGCAGCTGTTTTTGGCCCTGGGAGCCAAGTAATTTCATTATTTTCATCCTGTTTGGCTCTCTGCTGTGCTCTGCAGTGCAGAACGGAAACTTCAGCTGGTTTTGCTCTTCCTGTAGTCTTAGATCAACATGAACTCTGCTGATAACAAAGCTCTCTCTGCTCAGAGTGCACTAAGGCAAACCACACTTACAATCCCTGCAGATCTTTACTTTTCTGTCCCTCAGTTGCAATGTCCATGTTAAAGCAACCATTTAGTCCTTCTGTGCTGAAACAACTCATGGCAGAGCAGAGCATTAGATTAAATAACCTCATTCAGGGTGGTCACTGCAAATCCTGCAATGCATTTTCTGTTGAAAAAACAAAAAGTTACTTTTTTCTGTGTTGTTTCCAATCTGGGTTCTCAGTCAGGCTTGCCTTTGAAGCTGGGCTAGAATAAACTTCTTGTGATTGTTTGGAGTGTTTCTGATTTTGGAGCCCAACAGAAGCACAGCAGGATTTTGAATTTCAAAGGTAATTTCCTGTCCCACTGTACAACAGGACTGAGCTCAGTCAGTGGCTCCTCTGGTGTCCCAAACCCTTCTGTCCCACGTGTGTCCCACAGACCTCAGGCTCTGTCCCAGAGAGAATTTTGGGATCCTGATTTAGCAGCTCCATGGCTGTGACTCCTCACTAGCAGCTGGGCCATCCTTGGCTCAGATAACTGATCTGTTCAGGAAAATTGGCAGTGACTCCTCCCTGAGCCACTGGGAATTGTGGTGGAACACCTTGGGAAAGATTTTGGCTCTCAGAAGTGAATAATTCAAAAGATCCCTGGGACCTGCCAAGCCCAGAGCCAGAATTACCAGTGTTTCCTTTTGTTTTTGGAGCACAGCCCAAGTATGATTAGCCAAAACAATAAAATCTTTATGGGTAATTTCAAAACTCCAGATCATAATCAATAATTCCTGATCCATGCCCTGATCATGCCAAGGCAAGTCTGCAACTCCCTCACAGTTTGTCTCCTGCTCAGTTGAATTTAACCTAGGGTATTTTAAAATCAGAGCTTTAACATCAGAGAATTTCAAACCCTTTTTCCAGTAAATTTCCTCCTAATAATGGTTCTGGAGAGCTGGGCAGGTGCAAAAATCCATTAATTTGCCATCATTTCCCCAGTTTGAATTCAATTAGATGGAAAAGGCGCTCATTTCACTGACAGTTGTGACAAAATCACCACTTCATTCCCCTTGCAGGGTGTTTAATTTGGAATGAACAGCTCCTGTGCCTACCAAAAATCCCAATTTTCCATTTCCCAGGGGCAGAAACTTCTGGTTCTCTTCCCAATTTCTCTGCTCTTGCCAGGAGAAAGAGCTGGGAGGAGTCCTGGGTTTCACCTGAGGATCCCAAAGTCCATCCTTCCACAAAATGCACTTGGATTCGTTCCCAATCTTCCTAATGAAGGTTGAAGAACTGAATCCCAAAGCAATCCTCCCCCTCCCTGGTAGCTGATTTCATCTTTAATTGCTATCACTGTGAATTTTGTCATCTCCTGAATATTTGAGGTTTTATTTGGGGTCAGATTTACCACTCATGAAATGTCAGGAGTTTCACTCTCAAAAGCAGCAGTGCTCTGGAATCGCTGCTGTTTTACTCTAACATTATGACAGGCCAGCGGCAACACGGCGGCACAGCCAGGGAGGGAGGGAGGGAGGGAGACGGGAGAAGGAAGCCGCCACAGCCCCCCTGCCGCCCCCGCCATCCCCTCCATCCGCCCGCAGCGAGCCCCGAGCCCCGGCACAAGGCAGCGCGGCTCCCACCTGCGCTGGGACAGCCTCTCCGAGCTCCGCCGCCGCCTCCCCGGGCTCCGCCCGCTGCCGCCGCTCCCGGGCCGCACACACGCTCCCACCATGGCGCCGCTGCTGCCCCACTGAAGCCCTGCCTGCCTGCCTGCCTGCCTGGGGGCGACACCGGCGCCGGCCTTGTCCCCGCTCGCTGGCACCGAGCAGCAATTGCGCTGCGACAATTCCGAGTGACAGCACAGCCAGCCAAAGGCAGCGAGGCGCGGGCTCTGCACAGCGCACAGCCCAAGCCCCGCGCTCTCAGTGCCCCCCGGGCTGGCCGAGGCCAAAGCCGCACATGAGGAACAGCCCTGCAACGGGCCCGGGCCCACGGCGCCATTGCTCTGCAAATAGCGACCAAGTTCTCCGCACCTCCCGGCCCCGCCTCGGCACGCAGCCCCCGGGGCAGCCCCACGGCCCCCACGGCAGCTCCCAGCCTCCGCAACGGCCCAGGGGGAGCAGGCCCAGGGGACGCCAGGGACAGCAGGGGCACTTCACAAGCCTTTGATGCAAAAGAGAAAATCATCAGGAAGGAAAAAGCAACAGCAGCACTGGCTCCAGAGCACAGG
This sequence comes from Lichenostomus cassidix, assembly GCF_008360975.1. Taxonomy (NCBI): domain Eukaryota; kingdom Metazoa; phylum Chordata; class Aves; order Passeriformes; family Meliphagidae; genus Lichenostomus; species Lichenostomus cassidix. The sequence goes on along the minus strand of NW_028147632.1, from coordinate 1,640,333 downwards.
GCCACACGAGGCCATGGCACATTGCAGTGGGGTGACGCTGGCCCCATGCCAGGCAACCAGCAGAGCTGCTCTCTCACTGCCCTGCACAGCCACCATGGGGAGAGAAAACTGAACCAAGGCTTCCTGAGTTGATAGAAGGACCTGGCTAAGAGATCCCTCATCCAACACCTTTGTGCACAAAACAGGCTCAGAACTGGATATGTGAATTGAATTTATTGCTAACAAACTCAGAGCAGGAGAAGAAAGAAAATTTGAACATTTAAAACACATTCTCCTCACCCGATGGGGATCACCTGGAATGGGGTTCACCAGGATTCTGCCCCACGGGGATCACTGGGGATCATTCACTGCAGATCTTCCCACTGGGGATGGAGTTGGAGCAGCAATGAAGCTCTTCCTGCACTCGGGACACTCGCAGGCTTCCCTCACTGGTGCCTCTGTTGGTGCCGAGTCAAGTGAGAGCTCTGTGAGAAGCTCTTCCCACACTCCCCACACTCGTAGGGCTTTTCCCCAGTGTGGATGCGCCGGTGGGTGATGAGGTTGGAGTTTCGCTTGAAGCCCTTCCCACAGTCAGGGCAGCGGAAGGGCCTCTCCTGGGTGTGAATGCGCTCATGGAGGAGGAGACTGGAGCTGGTGTGAAACCTCTTCCCACACTTGGGACACCCATAGGGCCTCTCCCCAGTGTGGATCTTCTTGTGCTTGATCAGCGAGGAGCTGTCGCTGAAGCTCTTCCCACATTCCACGCAATCGTAGGGCTTTTCCCCAGTGTGGATCACCCGGTGCCGCATCAGGGTGGACATCCTGCTAAAGCTTTTCCCACACTTCCCACACTCGTAGGGCTTTTCCCCAGTGTGGATCCTCTGGTGAACAATGACCTCAGATTTCGAACAAAATCTATTCCCACACTCCCCACACTCATAGGGCTTTTCCCCAGTGTGGATGCGCCGGTGGGTGATGAGGTTGGAGTTTCGCTTGAAGCCCTTCCCACAGTCAGGGCAGTGGAAGGGCCTCTCCTGGGTGTGAATGTGCTCATGGACGAGGAGATGGGAGCTGGTCTGAAACCTCTTCCCACACTTCCCACACTCATAGGGCCTCTCCCCGGTATGGATCTTCTTGTGCTGCATCAGAGTGGACCTGTGCCCAAACCTCTTCCCACATTCTGCACAATCGTAGGGCTTTTCCCCAGTGTGGATCACCTGGTGCTGCATCAGGTGTGACATCTGGCTGAAGCTCTTCCCACACTTCCCACAATCGAAGGGCTTTTCCCCAGTGTGGATCCTCTGGTGTTTGATCAGATCAGATCTCCGCCTGAAGCTTTTCCCACATTCCCCACACTTGTGGGGCTTCTCTCTGCCCTCAGGCTTCTCCCCCAGCTCCGAGCTCCGGCTGCATCTCCGGGCCTTTTCCTCTTCCTCCATCCGGCCACGCCTTGGCAATGACAAATCCTGCTTTGGGGAAAAACAAGGGCTCAGCGCCTTGCCCTGGGGGTTCCTCCTGCCCAGCTCCAGCTCTGCAACTCTCCCAGGGGTTTGTGTCCATAAAAACCCCAAACCACCACCATTCACCTCAAAACCCTCACAGCATTTCCCCCTCTCTGCTCTTTGCACTTTGGCCTCCTCAGGCTCTCCCTTCCCTGCACTCATGGGGCTCCCGTGGCTCCCGGGCTTCCCTGTTTTCCAGGGTCCCGCTTAGGGATGATCCGGGGGCTTTGGGGCTCCCAGGGGTCCCTTCTCCCCTCATTCTCTGCTCCGCGCTTCCAGGGATCCCAGGCTTCCCCCTTAGCCACGCTCCCCCCTCTCCAGCCTGCCGGGGCTCCCCCAACTCCGCCATCGCCCCTCTCCGCTCACCCCACTCCGGGGCTCCCGCCCTTCCCCTCCACCGCTCTCCCGGCCGGACCCCATGCCCCATGTCCCCCTCCCACCCCGACACCGGGCCGTGCCCACCTGCAGCCCCCAAAATATCCCCCAAAGCCCCACTGGCGCCTCAGCTTTGCCCTTCTGCCACATCCAAACATTCCCCCCGCACAATCAAACCCTCCCAGCGACCCTGAACGAGATTTCGGGCTCAATCCCGCAAGCTGCGAGCTCCAAACACCCGCCCAGAAAAAACGCCGCTCGGGGACCCACGAGACATTTGGGGCGACTTCCTCCTCCCCCTCACCTGCGGCGTGCGGGGCGCCGATGCTCCCGGGGCCGCGGCAGACAAAGAGCTCCGCGCCGCTTCTGCTGCTCCTCCTCTTCCTCTCTCCAACCTCTTCCTGTTCCTCCTCTTCCTCTTTCCTCCTTCCTCCTCCCGCCTCCTCCTCCTCGGATCTCCGGCCTTTCTCCCGCTCCTTCCTCATCCCTCCTCCTCCTCCTCCATCCCTTCTCCTCCTCCCCCCAAGCCCAGCGCCCACCCTTTCCCCCCCTTTTCCCCACGCCGTCGCATGCCGCGGGAGGAGCCGGGATGGAGCCGGGGCAGGTCGGGCTGGGGCAGCGCTGGGCTCCGGGCCAGGCCTGGGCGCCCCCCACGCGCCCCCTCCCCAAATTGGGCTGGCGGGAAGCGCTGGGGGCGAGGGGGGGGCGCAGGTGGGGTTGGGGGGGGGAGCGCTGGGCGCTGCGGGTCTGCCTGGGAACTGGAGAGTCATCAGCGCCGCGAGCTCGGATTGGATCAGAATCGCTCAGCGCCTTCTCCCATTGGCTCATTTTCGCGGGGCTATTTTTCGGGGCTGTTTTTCTATGGGGTTTGGAGGTTCTGGGGGGCTCAGGGGGTCTCGGCGCCTTTTTTGGGGTTCGCTGGGTGCCGTGTCGGGGTTCAGCTGCCTCCCAAGGCCCCCAGAGCGGGGTGACACTTGGGGACTGCAGGGGTTTTGATTCACCCAGAACATCAGCAAGGTATCTTTAACATCTAAGAGAAATTCAAACCCCTCAGTAGCTGATGTAGTAAGCCATAAGAAGTGTCTGAGGGGTGGGGAGTGGCACAAAGATGGCTCCTGTGTGAGTCCTGAGTGAAAGTTCTGGACGTTATTTTCAAGTCCAGCAGAGCCAATCTCTGATGGTTCTGAAGGTGATGGACTTGCTGCTTGCCAGGTTTGGGTCAATTAGAGGTGCTAGTTCCGCCTCTGTGAAAACATATTTAAGCCAAAATCAATACAAAATAGGCACGCACTTCTTTGTAGCTAGAGGAGGTGGAAGAGGCAAAAATATGTGAAGGGAGAAGAGCATGGAGACACCACGGTGAGTGGAGAAGGTGGGGAGGAGGTGCTTTAAGTTTAGAGCCTGTCTGCCTTTCCTTCCCTGCGTCCTCCTACCAGCGACCTATCTCACTGAACTCATGACATTAGTGTGTGTTTTTACAGTTTTTTTGGTTTTCCTTTCCCCTCTCCGGCATGTCTGTAGCCCAAGAGAGCTGGAGTTTAGTCAAAGTCAAACCCCGACACAGTGCTCCCAGTGCTCCCAGTGCTCCCAGTCTGCCCGTGCAGCCTCCAGCAGCCAGCGAGGCCTTCAGCTGGGCCGGCAGAGAGGAGCTGCTGGAGCTCCCAAATCAGTTGGGCTCCGTTTGTCCTTCCCAGCCTGGGGAACAACGATTTGGGAGTTTTCTGCCCAAACGCTGTCCGTTCCTCCGCTCAGCCCAAGGGGTTTGGGGAGATTTTGGCTTTTTGGGGGAAATCAAAGCGATGTGGGGCTGAGGGAGATCGTCCCTCAGAGCCTCTCTGACCAATCAGAGTTCGAGAACGAGGAGTGGCGGCAGAATCAGCTAATCGAAGCTAGGGCGGGCTTTCTAATCGGCGAATGAGCCAATGAGCTTTAGAGGCTGGCTTCGGGCGGGAAAATCAGCCAATGGGAGCGAGGGGCGGGCTTTGCACGGTAGGCGGAGTTTCCCTGAGGGAAGCGGCGCTCCGCGGATCTTCCTTCCAAATGTCTGTTCGCAATGGCTCCGGAAAGTCCCGGGCCGGGCAGGAGGCCAGGGAACCGCTGTGGGTGAGTCCGGGATGGAGCAGAGAGCTCCCTGCAGCCCCGGCAGGAGCCCAGAGGGTGGAGCAGGAGATGCGTGAGAGAGGCCGTGGGAAGTCCCCGCAGAACCTCGGGATTTTTGGGCCTGTGGGGATCCCCGCCTGAGCAGCCTTTTCTGAGGGGTTGTGTCTCCTGGGAGAGACCCCAGGCTGGAGCAGGACAGGGATTCCTCTCTGTGACCATGATACCAAAATCAGCCAGAAAATGAGCTTTCTAGCAATGCTTCTAATTTGAAGCATTTGAAAGCAGCCGTTTTTTCTTTATCAGTGCTGAACAAACCCCGAGGATCTCTTCTTTAATCTAGTGTGTGGGGTAAAACTTCCGAATGGGGTATTTGTTCCACCCGGATCACACATATTCATTACTAAACACTTCCTGGCTAATTCATAAACCTTTCCTCGTGCTCCTTTCCATCCATCCACCTCCTGCTCAGAGTCCTTTTGTGGTCCTGGAGGGACATCTAAAGGGGTTTCTGGTGATTGCACTCACTGATGTTTGGAGGAAAGCTCAGCTTTCCTCGAAATTGCTTCTCGTTGCATGACTTGCCCAACCTCACTGTAATTCTCTTTCTCTGTTCCTGCCCTGATTTCATCTATGTTTATCATCCTGTTTGCACACCTTTATCCCCTTTTATCTCTCTGCTCGCTAATCTTTAAGCTCTATCCAGCACCTTTAGGGGAACTGAAAATTTCTATTGTCTGTTCTTGATCAAGTCTCCACTTTTTGTGTGATTCTGTGTCTTTTTGGAGCAGTCCCAGCCCAAAGTGTCACAGGGACTCTGGCGTGGGATGATGACACACCCAGAGCAGACAGATGTTGCAATTACAGTGTATCCGAGTTCAATTACAATATAACCACCTTCAATTAAAATGTATCTAACATCACTTGAATCGTGTCGATTACAATATACCCAATACCACTTTTTAAAATGTATCCAATTGCAGATACAAAGTTATTCCTTCTTCATTTTGGAGCAAATCCCTGTCTCAGAATCTGTCTGGAATTTAACACTTTTCACAGTTCACTGACAATCTCTGGCACCATGTCGAATGGTGGTTTAATAACTGGCAGAGTGATCTGTGAAACAAAAATGTGTGCTCCTCCTCTCTGCGGCTGTTTTTGGTCCTGGGAGCCAAGTAATTTCATCATTTTCATCCTGTTTGGCTCTCTGCTGTGCTCTGCAGTGCAGAACGGAAACTTCAGCTGGTTTTGCTCTTCCTGTAGTCTTAGATCAACATGAACTCTGCTGATAACAAAGCTCTCTCTGCCCAGAGTGCACTAAGGCAAACCACACTTACAATCCCTCCAGATCTTTACTTTTCTTTCCCTCAGTTGCAATGTCCATGTTAAAGCAACCATTTAGTCCTTCTGTGCTGAAACAACTCATGGCAGAGCAGAGCATTAGATTAAATAACCTCATTCAGGGTGGTCAGTGCAAATCCTGCAATGCATCTTCTGTTGACAAAAAAAAGTTATTTCTTTCTGTGTTGTTTCCAATCTGGGTTCTCAGTCAGGCTTGCCTTTAAACATAGCTGGGCTAGAATAAACTTCTTGTGATTGTCTGGAGTGTTTCTGATTTTGGAGCCCAACAGAAGCACAGCAGGATTTTGAATTTCAAAGGTGATTTCCTGTCCCACTGTACAACAGGACTGAGCTCAGTCAGTGGCTCCTCTGGTGTCCCAAACCCTTCTGTCCCACGTGTGTCCCACAGAGCTCAGGCTCTGTCCCACAGTGAATTTTGGGATCCTGATTTAGCAGCTCCATGGCTGTGACTCCTCACTAGCAGCTGGGCCATCCTTGGCTCACATCACTGATCTGTTCAGCAAAATTGGCAGTGACTCCTCCCTGAGCCACTGGGAATTGTGGTGGAACACCTTGGGAAAGATTTTGGCTCTCAGAAGTGAATAATTCAAAAGATCCCTGGGACCTGCCAAGCCCAGAGCCAGAATTACCAGTGTTTCCTTTTGTTTTTGGAGCACAGCCCGAGTATAATCAGCCCAAACAACAAAATCGTTACGGGTAAATCCAATGTAAATCCAACCCAATTCCAGGTAAATCAAACTGAATTCCAGATTGATCCAACCCAGCTCCAGGTGAGTCAAAACAAATTCCAGGGGGTCAAACCCAATTCCAGGTCGAGAAAACCCCATTCCAGGTAAACCAAATCCAGTTCCAGGTGGATCAAACCAAATTCCAGGTCAATCCAGCCCAATTCCCAGGCAATCCAATCCAGTTCCAGGAGGACCAAACCCAATTCCAGGGGTGTCAAACCCAATTCAACTCTTTTAAATGTCCCATCGCCCCTTTCCCTCCATTCAGGAAGCTCCTGACAGCTTTCTTCTGGGAGAAATTCCTGAATTTGGAGATTTTTGGGTGCAGTTTTGGACGGGGAAAGCTCTGCCTGCCTTTCCCCTCCCTGTCTGTGTCCCCAACGTCCCACCATGGCTGTGTCCCCAGTGTCCGATGCATGTCTCACCTCAATATCTTCATTTTTACCCCAAATTCAGGTGTTTAGAAAGGCCGAAATGAAAACAAGACCAAGCCCGAAAGAAAAGGATTTACATGTCTGTGCCCACTGAGGATCCATGTGGTTGGGTGGAAGGGAAGAACATTTTTGGACGTTTCCACCCCAAAATCCTGCTCTTTGCCCCAATTCAGAACCATTTGGCTGTGAAAGATGCCACTGGGTGAGAGAAAATCAGAATCATGGAATCCCTGAGGTTGCAAAAGACCTCCAAGGCCATCCAGTGTTGCCTCATGCCAAGAGATGATATAACTGAACACAAAAGGTGAGATTTTCTGGGGTGGAAAGTCAACAAATCCGCTCTCCCCAGGGGATTTCTGATGTCCCCAGGAATTCCCATGGACATTCCTGGCCCTGCCTTCATCCAGGTGCCCACGGGGAGCCAGGAGGGTGTGGAGCCACCAGCCAGGTGTCTTTGCCACACGGATCACCAGCAGCACGGATCACCAGGGCTCTGCACAGCTGGGGTCACTGGAGATCATCCACTGCAGATCTTCCCACTGGGTATGGAGTTGGAGCAGCAATGAAGCTCTTCCTGCACTCGGGACACTCGCAGGGCTTCCCTCACTGGTGCCTCCGTTGGTGCTGAGTCAAGTGAGAGCTCCTGGAGAAGCTCTTCCCACACTCGGGACACTCGTAGGGCTTTTCCCCAGTGTGGATGCGCCGGTGGGTGATGAGGGTGGAGTTTCGCTTGAAGCCCTTCCCACAGTCAGGGCAGCGGAAGGGCCTCTCCTGGGTGTGAATGCGCTCATGGACGAGGAGATCGGAGCTGGTCTGAAACCTCTTCCCACACGTGGGACACTCATAGGGCCTCTCCCCAGTGTGGATCCGTTTGTGCTGCATCAGGTTGGAGTTGCTCCTGAAGCTCTTCCCACATTCCTGGCAATCATAGGGCTTTTCCCCAGTGTGGATCACCTGGTGCTGCAGCAGGTAAGATCTGTGCCTGAAGCTTTTCCCACACTTCCCACACTCATAGGGCTTTTCCCCAGTGTGGATCCTCTGGTGCTTGATCAGGGCGGAGCTGTGGCTGAAGCTCTTCCCACATTCTGTGCAATCGTAGGGCTTTTCCCCAGTGTGGGTCACCTGGTGCTGCATCAGGATGGACATCCGGCTGAAGCTCTTCCCACACTTCCCACACTCATAGGGCTTTTCCCCAGTGTGGATCATCTGGTGTGTGATCAAGTGTGACATCCGGCTGAAGCTCTTCCCACAATTCCCACAACCATAGGGCTTTTCCCCAGTGTGGATTTTCTTGTGCTTGATCAGCGAGGAGCTGTTGCTGAAGCTCCTCCCACATTCTTCGCAATCGTAGGGCTTTTCCCCAGTGTGGATCCTCTGGTGCTGCATCAGGTTAGACATCTGGGTGAAGCTCTTCCCACACTCCCTACACTCATAGGGCTTTTCCCCAGTGTGAATCCTCTGGTGCCGGATAAGATCAGATCTCCACCTGAAGCTTTTCCCACATTCCCCACACTTGTGGGGCTTCTCTCTGCCCTCAGGCTTCTCCCCCAGCTCCGAGCTCCGGCTGCATCTCCGGGCCTTTTCCTCCTCCTCCATCCGGCCACGCCTTGGCAATGACAAATCCTGCTTTGGGGGAAAAACAAGGGCTCAGCGCCTTGCCCTGGGGGTTCCTCCTGCCCAGCTCCAGCTCTGCAACTCTCCCAGGGTTTTGTGTCCATAAAAACCCCAAACCACCACCATTCACCTCAAAACCCTCACAGCATTTCCCCCTCTCTGCTCTTTGCACTTTGGCCTCCTCAGGCTCTCCCTTCCCTGCACTCATGGGGCTCCCGTGCCTCCCGGGCTTCCCTATTTTCCAGGGTCCCGCTTAGGGATGATCCGGGGGCTTTGGGGGTCCCAGGGGTCCCTTCTCCCCTCATTCTCTGCTCCGTGCTTCCAGGGATCCCAGGCTTCCCCCTTAGCCACGCTCCCCCCTCTCCAGCCTGCCGGGGCTCCCCCAGCTCCGCCATCGCCCCTCTCCGCTCACCCCACTCCGGGGCTCCCGCCCTTCCCCTCCACCGCTCTCCCGGCCGGACCCCATGCCCCATGTCCCCCTCCCACCCCGACACCGGGCCGTGCCCACCTGCAGCCCCCAAAATATCCCCCAAAGCCCCACTGCCGCCTCAGCTTTGCCCTTCCGCCACATCCAAACGTTCCCCCGCACAATCAAACCCTCCCAGCGACCCTGAACGAGATTTGGGGCTCAATCCCGCAAGCTGCGAGCTCCAAACACCCGCCCAGAAAAAACGCCGCTCGGGGACCCCCGAGACATTTGGGGCGACTTCCTCCTCCCCCTCACCTGCGGCGTGCGGGGCGCCGATGCTCCCGGGGCCGCGACAGACAAAGAGCTGCGCGCGGCTTCTGCTGCTCCTCCTCTTCCTCTCTCCAACCTCTTCCTGTTCCTCCTCTTCCTCTCTCCAACCTCTTCCTGTTCCTCCTCTTCCTCTTTCCTCCTTCCTCCTCCCGCGGCTCCTCCTCCTTCCTCCTCCCGCCTCCTCCTCCTGCTCGGATCTCCGGCCTTTCTCCCGCTCCTTCCTCATCCCTCCTCCTCCTCCTCCATCCCTTCTCCTCCTCCCGCCAAGCCCAGCGCCCACCCTTTTCCCCCTTTTCCCCACGCCGTCGCATGCCGCGGGAGGAGCCGGGATGGAGCCGGGGCAGGTCGGGCTGGGGCAGCGCTGGGCTCCGGGCCAGGCCTGGGCGCCCCCCACGCGCCCCCTCCCCAAATTGGGCTGGCGGGGGGAGCAGCCGGGCGGGGTCAGAGTGACAGCAGGGCTGGGGGGACACACGACCCCGTGTGACTGGAGTGTGAAGGATCTGCTGGAAGTCCACAGCACTTCAGCAACCAGGAATGAACTCAAAAGAACCCTCACGGGTGGCCTCCAGGAAGGGGACAGTGTCAGTCCAGGAGCACAGGGCTGGCAGGGTGTGGCTGTGTCCAGGGCTCTGGAAGGGACGTGGTGCTCTGCTGGGACTGACATGCCTGGGCCTGGGCAGTTCAGCCGTAGCTGTCCCCTGTCCCTGTCTGTGTCCCCTGTCCCTGTCTGTGTCCCTTGTCCCTGTCTGTGTCCCCTGTCCCTGTCTGTGTCCCTTGTCCCTGGCTGTGTCCCCATCCCTTGTCTCTCCTGCTGCCAGCTCAGTGAGTGGCACACGGGCTGAGGGTCCCTCCTCTGTTCCCTGGGCGTCGGGTGGGAGATGTGAGGGCTGAGCCTGCTCAGGACAGCTCCATCCTCACGACGAACTGCTCTTTCCAGCTCCAGGCCAGAGGATCAGATCCCACCTCAAGTTTATCGTGGTGCTGGTTGTGCTCCTAGCCCTGGTTGTGGCTCTGGGGGTGTCCTTGGCTGCTGTGTCAGGTAAGGGAGGAGCAGCAGCCTCAGCCCAACCCCTCGGGGCACTGCTGGCTCACTGCTGCCTGAGGGGAGAATGCTCAGACATTCTTCTCCATTTCCCTCTGCAGGGAGAATACACAGAGAGACTCCAGTTACTCCAGTTAACCCTGCAGCTCGGGTGCTGCTGGCCTGTCCCCATGGCTGGGTTGGGTACAACGGGATCTGCTACTTCCTCTCGAGGCATCGTCTCTCCTGGGATCAGGCTAAGGCTCGGTGCTCCGAGCTCGAGGCTTCCCTGGCTGTGCTCACTGACAAGGAAATGGTGAGTGAGGGGTTTGGGGGGTTTGGGAAGGCCAAGGGGACCCTGGGGTGCTCCTGGGCTAGGAGTCCATAGTTTGCTCCTCTCTCCTTGCCAGGAGTTCCTGTTCCGCCTCAGCAGGAATGTTGATTACTGGCTCGGGCTGCACAGACAGGGCCAGCGGCTGCAGTGGGTGGATGGCAGCAGCTTCAGCTCCTCCTGAGTCCTGGGGGGCACAGGCGGAGCCTTGGGGGCACAGGCATGGCCTGGGGGGCACAGGCAGGGCCCGGGGGCACAGGCAGAGCCTGGGGGCACAGGGGCACAATGTGTTCCCCTGAGGTTCCAGCAATGTCTCTGCTCCTCCCTGCAGGGTTCCTGTGCTGGGCAATGCAGGGTGTGTGCACCTGGCTGAGAATTATCTCGGGAGTGCAATCTGTTCAAATGAGATGCAGTGTATCTGCAGCAGAGCCCAAACCCACCTCTAATGGAGAATGGAGGAAGGATATTTTCTGTGCTGGGCAGTCTCAGCTTCACCTCATCCCCCCAGCATGGGGATTTCCTTCCTCAGCTGCAGTGTCTGCCTTGCACTGATCCTCAGGGTCACATCACTGCCTGTTCTGCAGGAGATGAACCTGCAGGAAGAGGAGATGATGAGAAAACAGATGTGTGGCTGCCTGGGCTGAGCCTGGGAGTTCTTTTGTAATTCTGAAAGCTTCACAAAAGTCATGTTTCTCTTGCACTCTGTATGTTTACTAACCAGGTACATATATATTTGTATGTCCCTGTGGATTCAGCTGTGAAACCTTTGCTGCCTTATGACCTTGGCTGGGGTAAGGTTCTGATAATACCAAAGTCATGATTTGACCCCACAGGGGCCATTCCCTTAAGGGTTGGACTGCGTCCTTGTGGGTCCCTTCCAACTCAGAGCATTCGCTGAGAGGTCCTTGTGCGACCTCCATCAGTATTTATAGTGTAAATGTTGTTGTTGTTATTTCCTTCATTACTTTATTACTTTTATAAGAAATGCTAATCAAGGCTGTGCTGTCCCTCGTGTCCCCTCAGCACCTGCAGCCCTGTCCCTTGCCCTGCTGCCCCTGCCCCGGGGGCTTCAGCCGAGCCAGAGCCTCTTCCCAGTGCTCCCAGTGCTCCCAGTCTGCCCGTGCAGCCTCCAGCAGCCAGCGAGGCCTTCAGCTGGGCCGGCAGAGAGGAGCTGCTGGAGCTCCCAAATCAGTTGGGTTCCGTTTGTCCTTCCCAGCCTGGGGAACAACGATTTGGGAGTTTTCTGCCCAAACGCTGTCCGTTCCTCCGCTCAGCCCAAGGGGTTTGGGGAGATTTTGGCTTTTTGGGGGAAATCAAAGCGATGTGGGGCTGAGGGAGATCGTCCCTCAGAGCCTCTCTGACCAATCAGAGTTCGAGAACGAGGAGTGGCGGCAGAATCAGCTAATCGAAGCTAGGGCGGGCTTTCTAATCGGCGAATCATCCAATGAACTCTAGGGGCAGGGTTCGGGCGGGAAAATCAGCCAATGGGAGCGAGGGGCGGGCTTTGCGCGGTAGGCGGAGTTTCCCTGAGGGAAGCGGCGCTCCGCGGATCTTCCTTCCAAATGTCTGTTCGCAATGGCTCCGGAAAGTCCCGGGCCGGGCAGGAGGCCAGGGAACCGCTGTGGGTGAGTCCGGGATGGAGCAGAGAGCTCCCTGCAGCCCCGGCAGGAGCCCAGAGAGTGGAGCAGGAGATGCCTGAGAGAGGCCGTGGGAAGCCCCCGCAAAACCTCGGGATTTTTGGGCCTGTGGGGATCCCCGCCTGAGCAGCCTTTTCTGAGGGGTTGTGTCCCCTGGGAGAGACCCCAGGCTGGAGCAGGACAGGGATTCCTCTCTGTGACCATGATACCAAAATCAGCCAGAAAATGAGCTTTCTAGCAATGCTTCTAATTTGAAGCATTTGAAAGCAGCCGTTTTTTCTTTATCAGTGCTGAACAAACCCCGAGGATCTCTTCTTTAATCTAGTGTGTGGGGTAAAACTTCCGAATGGGTATTTGTTCCACCCGGATCACGCATATTCATTACTAAACACTTCCTGGCTAATTCAGAAACCTTTCCTCGTGCTCCTTTCCATCCATCCACCTCCTGTTTGGAGTCCTTTTGTGGTCCTGGAGGGACATCTAAAGGAGTTTCTGGTGATTGCACTCACTGATGTTTTGAGGAAAGCTCAGCTTTCCTCGAAATTGCTTCTCGTTGCATAACTTGCCCAACCTCACTGTAATTCTCTTTCTCTGTTCCTGCCCTGATTTCATCTATGTTTATCATCCTGTTTGCACACCTTTATCCCCTGTTATCTCTCTGCTCGCTAATCTTTAAGCTCTATCCAGCACCTTTAGGGGAACTGAAAATTTCTATTGTCTGTTCTTGATCAAGTCTCCGCTTTTTGTGTGATTCTGTGTCTTTTTGGAGCAGTCCCAGCCCAAAGTGTCACAGGGACTCTGCCGTGGGATGATGACACACCCAGAGCAGACAGATGTTGCAATTACAGTGTATCCGAGTTCAATTACAATATAACCATCTTCAATTACAATGTATCTAACATCACTCCAAACCTGCCCGATGTCGATTACAAGATACCCAATACCAATTTTTAAAATGTATCCAATTGCAGATACAAAGTTATTCCTTCCTCATTTTGGAGCAAATCCCTGTCTCAGAACCCGTCTGGAATTTAACACTTTTCACAGTTCACTGACAATCTCTGGCACCATGTCGAATGGTGGTTTAATAACTGGCAGAGTGATCTGTGAAACAAAAATGTGTGCTCCTCCTCTCTGCGGCTGTTTTTGGCCCTGGGAGCCAAGTAATTTCATTATTTTCATCCTGTTTGGCTCTCTGCTGTGCTCTGCAGTGCAGAACGGAAACTTCAGCTGGTTTTGCTCTTCCTGTAGTGTTAGATCAACATGAACTCTGCTGATAACAAAGCTCTCCCTGCTCAGAGTGCACTAAGGCAAACCACACTTACAATCCCTGCAGATCTTTACTTTTCTGTCCCTCAGTTGCCATGTCCATGTTAAAGCAACCATTTAGTCCTTCTGTGCTGAAACAACTCATGGCAGAGCAGAGCATTAGATTAAATAACCTCATTCAGGGTGGTCAGTGCAAATCCTGCAATGCATCTTCTGTTGACAAAAAAAAAAAAGTTATTTCTTTCTGTGTTGTTTCCAGTCTGGGTTCTCAGTCAGGCTTGCCTTTAAACATAGCCGGGCTAGAATAAACTTCTTGTGATTGTCTGGAGTGTTTCTGATTTTGGAGCCCAACAGAAGCACAGCAGGATTTTGAATTTCAAAGGTGATTTCCTGTCCCACTGTACAACAGGACTGAGCTCAGTCAGTGGCTCCTCTGGTGTCCCAAACCCTTCTGTCCCACCTGTGTCCCACAGAGCTCAGGCTCTGTCCCACAGTGAATTTTGGGATCCTGATTTAGCAGCTCCATGGCTGTGACTCCTCACTAGCAGCTGGGCCATCCTTGGCTCACATCACTGATCTGTTCAGGAAAATTGGCAGTGACTCCTCCCTGAGCCACTGGGAATTGTGGTGGAACACCTTGGGAAAGATTTTGGCTCTCAGAAGTGAATAATTCAAAAGAACCCTGGGACCTGCCAAGCCCAGAGCCAGAATTACCAGTGTTTCCTTTTGTTTTTGGAGCACAGCCCGAGTATAATCAGCCCAAACAACAAAATCTTTACGGGTAAATCCAATGTAAATCCAACCCAATTCCAGGTAAATCAAACTGAATTCCAGATTGATCCAACCCAGCTCCAGGTGAGTCAAAACAAATTCCAGGGGGGTCAAACCCAATTCCAGGTCGAGAAAACCCCATTCCAGGTAAACCAAATCCAGTTCCAGGTGGATCAAACCAAATTCCAGGTAAATCCAACCCAATTCCCAGTCAATCCAATCCAGTTCCAGGAGGACCAAACCCAATACCAGGGGTGTCAAACCCAATTCAACTCTTTTAAATGTCCCATCGCCCCTTTCCCTCCATTCAGGAAGCTCCTGACAGCTTTTTTCTGGGAGAAATTCCTGAATTTGGGGATTTTTGGGTGCAGTTTTGGACGGGGAAAGCTCTGCCTGCCTTTGCCCTCCCTGTCTGTGTCCCCAGTGTCCCACCCTGTCTGTGTCCCCAATGTCCCACCATGGCTGTGTCCCCAATGTCCCACCATGGCTGTGTCCCCAATGTCCCACCCTGGCTGTGTCCCCAGTGTCCCACCATGGCTGTTATCAGACACTGAAATATTTCATGCCTCAAACATCGATACAAAGTTTTGCTCATTATAACAAAAAGTGTACAAAGAAGCTACAATCAAAAACCCTCCCTGAAGATACCTGACTGGGACTTTGGACTGAGAGTCAAACTGCTGAGATCCCATAAAGGGAAACCTATTGTTCACTCATCTCAGGCTGAGGGAAAGGAATGCACACACAAATCCAAAGCCACCAGCTGCTCTGAGAATCATCCCTGGCTGAGTTTGGGGTGGGGGCAGAGCACAGCTCACTGTGATGCCTAAAATGCTGGGAAAGATTGAGCACAGACCCCGCAGTGTAGGAAAAGGGTATTCCCTTGGTTTAATAGGATCCCAGGTGCACCACAACGGAAAGAGAGCGACAATATCACGGGTTTGCAATTTATGGACTTCATTGATTAACATACCTATCTAAAATTCCCCAATGAGAAACCTAACAAATGAAGTCATTGCCCCCTTATTCAAATTACCTCCCCCCAAAAAAAAGTTACAAATTAGTTTACAGAAACATGTCCCAGTGATAAAGCTCTTTCAAGGCTGGTGCCTCATGCTCTTGAAATTGTGGAGATTGTTTCGTCTTCTCCAAAGAATTCTGAACGAGGCTGGAGCACAAGGGTTATAAACATGTGGGGCTGAGATACAGAGAGTAAAAGGTACAGGAATGGGAAAGGGTAAAAAGGATATAAAAAGAGTATAAAAGTACAACGAAAAAGGACAAAAACCCATCAGGCATCAGCAGAAGCCAGGTTTACACAAACTGCCCAGCTGTGGAACCCCCAACCCCACCAAAAAGTGACACAGAAACCCCAAAAAACGACACTGAAACCCCAAAAATTGCAGAAAAATCCCCGAAAAAGTGACACAGAAACCCCAAAAAGTGACATGGAGACTCAAAAAGTGACGATGGGAAACCTCCAATGGGACAGTGAGACCCCAAAAATGGCAGAGAAAACCCCAAAAATGGAAGAGAAATTCCAAAAAGTGACACAGAACCCCAAAAAACGACAAAGAAACCCCAAAAAACGACACAGGAATCCCCAAATGTGACACAGAAATCCTCAAAAGTGACACTTGAGACCCTAAAAATAACACAGAAACCCCCCAAATGATACAAAAAAACCCAAAAATGACATGACAAACGCCCAAAAGTGAGACAGAAACCCCAAAAGGTGACCCAGAACCCCCCCAAAAATGACCCAGAAACCCCAGGAAGGACACAAAAATCCCCCAAAACGGCACAGAACCCCCAAAAATCTCCACCGCACGCTGCTGGAGCAGTTCGACATCAAATCGGGACTTTGACGTGAGAGGAGCTGAGGGGAGTCACAATCCATCACAGACCCCCAAATGCCAGGCCTTGCACCACAGCAGTGCAGGTGATGCAAGCAGAGTCTGCTGCTAGAGACTGTCCCCTGCCCCGGGGGGACATGCTGGACATTGTCACCTGGCCTGAGTGTATATTAACCCTTGGCACTCTGTGCTTTTTGGGGGGAAAACCACCACTGAGAAGAGCAGCTGGAGAAGATCAATGTGACATCGTTGGGATCCACGGATGGTGATGTTTTCTTTCTCCCTCTTTCTGTCCCCCTCACCTCTTTTCCTACTTCTCTTTTCCTCTCTTTTCCTCCCACTTTCTCTCATATTTACTATCAAATAAAACCTACACTACTGACTGGCATGTGGTCTCGTTTGCACCTTAATTTGGGCAGAGGTATTTCCAAAGAACCTTAATGTTTGGATCATAACAGCTGTGACCCCAATGTCCCACCCATGTCACACCTCAATATCTTCATTTTTACCCCAAATTCAGGTGTTTTGAAGGATTGAAATGAAAACAAGACCAAACCCGAAAGAAAAGGATTTACATGTCTGTGCCCGCTGAGGATCCACGTGGTTGGGTGGAAGGGAAGCACATTTTTGGAGGTTTCCACCCCAAAATCTTGGTCTTTGCCCCAACCCAGAACCATTTAGCTGTGGAAGATGCTCTTGGGTGAGAGAAAATCAGAATCATGGAATCACTGAGACTAAGGAAAAGACCTCCAAGGCCATCCAGTGTTGCCTCATGCCAAGAGATGATATAACTGAACACAAAAGGTGAGATTTTCTGGGGTGGAAAGTCAACAAATCCGCTCTCCCCAGGCAATTTCTGATGTCCCCAGGAACTCCCATGGACATTCCTGGCCCTGCCTTCATCCAGGTGCCCACGGGGAGCCAGGAGGGTGTGGAGCCACCAGCCAGGTGTCTTTGCCACACGGATCACCAGCAGCACGGATCACCAGGGCTCTGCAGAGCTGGGGTCACTGGGGATCATCCACTGCAGATCTTCCCACTGGGGATGGAGTTGGAGCAGCAATGAAGCTCTTCCTGCACTCGGGACACTCGCAGGGCTTCCCTCACTGGTGCTTCCGTTCGTGCTGAGTCAAGTGAGAGCTCCTGGAGAAGCTCTTCCCACACTCCCCACACTCATAGGGCTTTTCCCCAGTGTGGATGCGCCGGTGGGTGATGAGGGTGGAGTTTTGCTTGAAGCCCTTCCCACAGTCAGGGCAGCGGAAGGGCCTCTCCTGGGTGTGAATGCGCTCATGGAGGAGGAGATTGGAGCTGGTCTGAAACCTCTTCCCACACTTCCCACACTCATAGGGCCTCTCCCCAGTGTGGATCATCTTGTGCCGGATCAGGTGGGAGTTCTGGTTGAAGCTCTTCCCACATTCCACGCAATCGTAGGGCTTTTCCCCAGTGTGGATCTTCTTGTGCTGCATCAGGCTGGAGCAGTTGCTGAAGCTCTTCCCACATTCTGCACAATCGTAGGGCTTTTCCCCAGTGTGGATCACCTGGTGCCTGGATCACCTGGTGCTGCATCAGGTTGGACATCAGGCTGAAGCTCTTCCCACACTTCCCACACTCATAGGGCTTTTCCCCAGTGTGGATCCTCTGGTGCTGGATAAGATCAGATCTCCGCATGAAGCTTTTCCCACATTCCCCACACTTGTGGGGCTTCTCTCTGCCCTCAGGCTTCTCCCCCAGCTCCGAGCTCCGGCTGCATCTCCGGGCCTTTTCCTCCTCCTCCATCCGGCCACACCTTGGCAATGACAAATCCTGCTTTGGGGGAAAAACAAGGGCTCAGCGCCTTGCCCTGGGGGTTCCTCCTGCCCAGCTCCTGCTCTGCAACTCTCCCAGGCTTTTGTGTCCATAAAATCCCCAAACCACCACCATTCACCTCAAAACCCTATCAGCATTTCCTCCTCTCTGCTCTTTGCACTTTGGCCTCCTCAGGCTCTCCCTTCCCTGCACTCATGGGGCTCCCGTGGCTCCCGGGCTTCCCTATTTTCCAGGGTCCCGCTTAGGGATGATCTGGGGGCTTTGGGGGTCCCAGGGGTCCCTTCTCCCCTCATTCTCTGCTCCGCGCTTCCAGGGATCCCAGGCTTCCCCCTTAGCCACGCTCCCCCCTCTCCAGCCTGCCGGGGCTCCCCCAGCTCCGCCATCGCCCCTCTCCGCTCACCCCACTCCGGGGCTCCCGCCCTTCCCCTCCACCGCTCTCCCGGCCGGACCCCATGCCCCATGTCCCCCTCCCACCCCGACACCGGGCCGTGCCCACCTGCAGCCCCCAAAATATCCCCCAAAGCCCCACTGCCGCCTCAGCTTTGCCCTTCCGCCACATCCAAACGTTCCCCCCGCACAATCAAACCCTCCCAGCGACCCTGAACGAGATTTGGGGCTCAATCCCGCAAGCTGCGAGCTCCAAACACCCGCCCAGAAAAAACGCCGCTCGGGGACCCACGAGACATTTGGGGCGACTTCCTCCTCCCCCTCACCTGCGGCGTGCGGGGCGCCGATGCTCCCGGGGCCGCGGCAGACAAAGAGCTGCGCGCGGCTTCTGCTGCTCCTCCTCTTCCTCTCTCCAACCTCTTCCTGTTCCTCCTCTTCCTCTCTCCTCCTTCCTCCTCCCGCGGCTCCTCCTCCTTCCTCCTCCCGCCTCCTCCCGCTCGGATCTCCGGCCTTTCTCTCGCTCCTTCCTCATCCCTCCTCCTCCTCCTCCATCCCTTCTCCCCCTTCCCCCAAGCCCAGCGCCCACCCTTTCCCCCCCTTTTCCCCACGCCGTCGCATGCCGCGGGAGGAGCCGGGATGGAGCCGGGGCAGGTCGGGCTGGGGCAGCGCTGGGCTCCGGGCCAGGCCTGGGCGCCCCCCACGCGCCCCCTCCCCAAATTGGGCTGGCGGGAAGCGCTGGGGGCGAGGGGGGGGCGCAGGTGGGGGTGGGGTGGGGAGCGCTGGGCGCTGCGGGTCTGCCTGGGAACTGGAGAGTCATCAGCGCCGCGAGCTCGGATTGGATCAGAATCGCTCAGCGCCTTCTCCCATTGGCTCATTTTCGCGGGGCTATTTTTCGGGGCTGTTTTTCTCTGGGGTTTGGAGGTTCTCGGGGCTCAGGAGGTCTCAGCGCCTTTTTTGGGTTCGCTGTGTGCTGTGTCGGGGTTCAGCTGCCTCCCAAGGCCCCCAGAGCGGGGTGACACTTGGGGACACACGGGGGTCCCCATTCCCGATCCATCCCGGGGTCAGGTCTGCCCCCCAGTCACAGCCCCACCGCGGGGTCCCCCCAAGTCCCTCCCCAGTGCCCCCCAAGAAACGCGACCGGAGCCAACTGGGAAGCTGTATTGGGAGCACTGGGAGCAGCCGGGCGGGGTCAGAGTGACAGCAGGGCTGGGGGGACACACGATCCCCCAAAATCAGCGCGGGGACAGAGCGGGGGGTCCCGGCCGGGCCCGAGGCCACGGGGAGGGGCTGCGGCCGGCGGCGGCTCAGGAGCTCTGTGGGCAGAGAAAAGGGGGTGACACCGGCCTGGGGGGCCCCGGGGGGAGCACAGCCGCTCCGGGGCAGGGGGGACACGACCCCCGGGACCCCCCCTCACCTTCTTGCGCAGGTAGAAGCCGAGCCCCAGCGCCAGGAAGACGAAGCCCAACACGAAGCCCCCGATCCCTGTCAGCATCTTGCTGCGGGCAGCGTCCGGCGGCATCTCTGGGGGGTCAGCAGGGCTCAGGACCCCCAGAAACCTCTCACTGACACCCCAAGCCCCTCCAAGCACCCTCCCAGTCGCCCCCAGCCCACCCAGGAGCCCCTGAAACCTCCTCCCAATCCACTCCCAGCCTCCCCAGGACACACCAAAGCCCCTCCCGTCCCTCTCAGCACCCCACAACCCGTCCCAGTTGCCCCCCACCGCCCCAGGACCCCCAAACCCTCTCCCAGTCCCTTCCCAGCCCCACCAGGACTCACCAATGTCCCTCCCAGTCTCTTCCCAGCACAACCAACCTCATTCCAGCCTTTGCTTTTCCATCCCCAATCTCCTTCCAGCCCCTCCAGCCTCACTCCACCTCCCTCCCAGTTCCCCCCAGCACAGCCCAATCCCCCTGCCAGCCCCCCCAGTGCCTCCCCCGCTCCCCCCGGCGCTGTGGGCTCTGGCCGTACCCCAGTGCCGCCTCAGGGGCTGCTCCAGGCTGACGTGCTCCACCTGGCAGGTGTAGGTGACCCCGCGCCGGGGGGGCGTTTCCAGCAGCACCAGCAGCTGGTAGGTCCAGTCCCCGTTGGGGAGCAGGTCGGTGGTCATCACTTGCTCCGAGAGCTCCTGCTGGCCCTGGAACCACCTCACCTGCACCTGCGCAGGGTAGAAATCCATCACGGAGCACAGCAGGCGGCCGGGCTCGGGCTGGGAGCTCGAGGGCACCAGCGAGATGGACACGCTGGGGGGCACTGGGAGAGAGAGGGGAGACACTGGGATCAGCTGGGGGGGCGCTGGGAGAGAGCTGGGAGGGGTGGTGTGGTACTGGGAGGGACTGGGAATGAAGGGGGAGGGAATGGGGGGGCACTGGGAGAGAGGGGTGTGAATTGGGGGCATTGCAGGGCACTGAAATGGAGTATGGAAATCTGGGAGTGCACTGGGAATGGACTGGGATTGGCATTAGACAAACTGGGAGGGACGTTGGAGGCACTGGGAGTCACTTGCAATACAGTGGGAGGGACTGGAAATGTACAGGAATTGCGATTAGTGGGACTGGGGAAGGACTTGGATAGAGGGGATTGGATTAGGGCGTACTGGGACGGCGCTGGGAGAGAGGATGGAGGTCTGGGAGTGGACTGGGAATGAACTGGGATTGGCTTTAGAGGGACTGGGAGTGACTGTGCTAGCACTGGGAGGGACTGGGAATGGAGTGGGAGGGACTGGGGGCACACTGGGAGAGAGGGGAGTGGATTGGGGAGCACTGGGAGGGACAGGGAGAGAGGATGGATGTCTGGGAATACATTGGGAATGGGATAAGAGGGACTGGGAGTGACCATGGTGGCACTAGGATGGACTATGGTGACCACCACTGACCCTTCCCAGTGTCGCCACATCCCGAGGCGCCATGGATGGAGCACGGAGCTGCCCCTGCCTGCTGCTGCTGCTGGCGCTGACCCTGCCTGGCCTTTGGGGGCTCCAAGGTGGGCTTTGGGGGGTCCTGGAGCCGCGGCGTTGGCATTTGGGGTGTCCTGGATCCATGGCAAAAGGGGATCGGGGAGATTCAGAAGGTCCATCCCCCTTTTTGGGGATTTTTCTGGGAAGGGCGTTGGCCCAGCTTCCTCTTTTTTCAGGGTTTTCCCCATTTTTTTTTCAATTTTCGGGGTCAGCAGTGGCCAAACTCCTCTTTTCCCACGGTTTTGGGGTTCTGACAGTTCCCAAACCCCCCTGTACCCGAGATTTTGGGGTTCTAGGAGTTCCCAAAGCCCCCCATTCCCAGGATTTCTTGGGGCTGGGCGTTCCACAACCCTCCTGTACACAGGATTTAGGGAACTGCGTGTTCCCATATCCTCTTTTTATAGTATACTGCGGCTCTTGGATTTCCCAAACCACCCTGTTCTCGCAATTTTTGGGCTCTAAGAGTTCCCAATCCCCCTGTACTGAGGATTTGGGGAACTGGGAGTTCCCACATCCTCTTTTTCCCAGGATTTTGAAAGGCTCAGAATGCTCAAATTCCTCTTTTCCCCAGGATTTTGGGGCTCTGGCAGTGCCCAAACCCCTCTGTTCCCAGGATTTTGGGTGGAAATCCCCATTTTCCAGGATTTTTATGCTCTCACCCCCCACAATTCCCCATTCCCACTGCCCCACACCATCATCCAGACAGAATATAACCAAAAGTCCATTTCCAGGGGAATTCAGCCCAATTCCAGGTGTGTCTGACTCGATTCCAGGAGGATCCTGGGGCAATTCCAGCCTCTACTGCAGCACCAACACCATTCAAACCCAATTCCAGGTGGACTCAACCCAATTCCTGGTGGATCAAATCCAGTTCTAGGCAGATTATACCAAATTCCAGGTAAATCCAACCCACTCTCAGGTGGATCAAATCCATCTCCAGGTGGCTCAAACCCAATTCCAGGTAAATCAAACTGAATTCCAAGGGCATTCAACCCAATTCCAGGTGGATTTAACCCAATTCCAGGTTGATCCAACGGAATTCCAGGTGAATCCAATCCAGTTCCAGGTGGATCCAACCCAATTCCAGGAGGATCAAACCAAATTCCAGGCAGATTAAACCAAAGTCCAGCTTTATCCAATCCAATTCCAGGTGGATCAAACCCAATTTGAGGTAAATCCAACTGAATTCCAGATGGATCAAACCCAGTTCCAGCTGGACCCAACCCAACTGCAGGATGAACCAACCAAATACCTGAGAGACTCAACCAAATTCCGGGTGGATCCAACCCAATTCCAGGTCGGTTAAACCAAATTCCAGTGGGATGCAACCGAATTCCAGGATGAATCAACCTAATTCCAGGTCGACAAAACCCCATTTCAGGTAAATCCATTCCAGTTCCAGGTGGATCAAACCCAATTCCAGGTGGATCAAACCCAATTCAACTCTTCTAAAGGTCCCATCACCCCTTTCCCTCCATTCAGGAAGCTCCTGGCAGCTTTTTTCTCTCTGCCCTCAGGCTTCTCCCCCAGCTCCGAGCTCCGGCTGCATCTCCAGGCCTTTTCCTCCTCCTCCATCCGGCCACGCCTTGGCAATGACAAATCCTGCTTTGGGGGAAAAACAAGGGCTCAGCGCCTTGCCCTGGGGGTTCCTCCTGCCCAGCTCCAGCTCTGCAACTCTCTGGCAGTTTGGTGGCTGTAAAAACCACTAACCACCGAGATTCCCAAATATCCCACAAACATAAAGAAACAGACCCCAAACTCCCACAATATCAAGATTCAGCCAAAAGCCCCTTCAAGATATAAAGATTGACTCCCAAAGAAACCCCAAAGCATGAACATTTAGCCCAATAAACCTTAAAAACATTTAAGTCCCTTCTTCCCTTCCCTTCCCTTCCCTTCCCTTCCCTTCCCTTCCCTTCCCTTCCCTTCCCTTCCCTTCCCTTCCCCCTCTTCCTAGCAGAGTTTTCTTCGTAAGCACAATTTATCCTGTACTGAAAGGTGCCACCCTTCTCTTCTTCCCAGCTTAGCTATTGAACCAACATTTGGGTTTTTTGCAGACAAGCAGATTCTGCCTTGAATTCTTGTTCAGAGCTCTGTTCTGGGAGCACTACAAAAGTACTGCGTGTATTTGAATGATGTACCAAGAAATGCTGTGCACTAGAGCAGGACGGACAGAAAAACACAATTTTGCACTTCTGCTGTCATGTTTCCTGCACCTGAACATCACAATAACCCCACCTGCAGTTTTCATGCAGTTCTTTGTCCTTCTCCATTCTGTGGACCAGAAATTGTCTCAAGTGACTTGCCAAGGCCTTATAGTGAGATTGCAACCTTGTTTGCAATTCCCTTTAGCAGACTCTTGTTGATTATCAATTTGTTGATCACTTTGAATACTCTGTCTTTCCACTACCATGTGGCTGAGGAAGGTAGACACTCTAAGAGGCAATGACTCTGCCTTCTGTGAGGAGATTTGGAAACATGCTATTAATTGCTATGGCTGTGATTCTCAGCTTGACTGACAGATCCAGGAACCAAAGCACCATCTCCGAAGCTCACCATGATTTACAAGTGAGCCCTCTGGCTTTCTCACTGAGTCGCCATGCCAACTATCAGCAGCATTTCTCACTAAATGGGTTATACGGTCTGCTATCTTTTCACCCTTCAGCGCATGTGGCTGTAAATGGTTTAAAATGTATTAATTTTCATTTGCCACAGAATACAGTTCTCCCCCTCCTGTTGTTAAGGAGCGGCAAGGAGACCGCGGGCAGCCGCTCCCTCAGGAGCCTCAGGCCAGCGGCAACACGGCGCCACAGCCAGGGAGGGAGGGAGGGAGGGAGACGGGAGAAAGAAGCCGCCACAGCCCCCCTGCCGCCCCCTGCATCCCCTCCATCCGCCCGCAGCGAGCCCCGAGCCCCGGCACAAGGCAGCGCGGCTCCCACCTGCGCTGGGACAGCCTCTCCGAGCTCCGCCGCCGCCTCCCCGGGCTCCGCCCGCTGCCGCCGCTCCCGGGCCGCACACACGCTCCCACCATGGCGCCGCTGCTGCCCCACTAAAGCCCTGCCTGCCTGCCTGGGGGCGACACCGGCGCCGGCCTTGTCCCCGCTCGCTGGCACCGAGCAGCAATTGCGCTGGGACAATCCCGAGTGACAGCACAGCCAGCCAAGGGCAGCGAGGCGCGGGCTCTGCACAGCGCACAGCCCAAGCCCCACGCTCTCAGTGCCCCCCGGGCTGGCCGAGGCCAAAGCAGCACATGAGGAACAGCCCTGCAACGGGCCCGGGCCCAAGGCGCCATTGCTCTGCAAATAGCGACCAAGTTCTCCGCACCTCCCGGCCCCGCCTCGGCACGCAGCCCCCGGGGCAGCCCCACGGCCCCAACGGCAGCTCCCAGCCTCCGCCAGCCGCCCTGCAACGGCCCAGGGGGAGCAAGCCAAGGGACGCGGCTGCCGGCGCCCAGGGGACGCCAGGGACAGCGGGGGCACTTCACAAGCCTTTCCTGCAAAAGAGAAAACCATCAGCAAGGAAAAAGCAACAGCAGCGCTGGCTCCAGAGCACAGGGCCACACGAGGCCATGGCACATTGCAGTGGGGTGACGCTGGCCCCATGCCAGGCACCCAGCAGAGCTGCTCTCTCACTGCCCTGCACAGCCGCCATGGGGAGAGAAAATTGAACCAAGGCTTCCTGAGTTGATAGAAGGACCTGGCTAAGAGATCCCTCATCCAACACCTTTGTGCACAAAACAGGCTCGGAACTGGCAATGTGAATTGCATTTATTGCTAACAAACTCAGAGCAGGAGAAGAAGTAAAATTTGACTATTTAAAACACATTCCCCTAACTCGATGGCGATCACCTGGAATGGGGGTCACCAGGATTCAGCCAAACGGGGATCACTGGGGATCATCCACTGCAGATCTTCCCACAGGGGATGGAGTTGGAGCAGCAATGAAGCTCTTCCTGCACTCGGGACACTCGCAGGGCTTCCCTCACTGGTGCCTCCGTTGGTGCTGAGTCAAGTTACAGCTCTGTGAGAAACTCTTCCCACACTCCCCACACTCATAGGGCTTTTCCCCAGTGTGGATGCGCCGGTGGGTGATGAGAGAGTCATTTCGGTTGAAGCCCTTCCCACAGTCAGGGCAGCGGAAAGGCCTCTCCTGGGTGTGAATGCGCTCATGGACGAGGAGACTGGAGCTGGTCTGAAACCTCTTCCCACACTTGGGACACTCATAGGGCCTCTCCCCAGTGTGGATCTTCTTGTGCTTGATCAGGCTGGAGCTGTGGCTGAAGCTCTTCCCACATACTGCACAATCGTAGGGCTTTTCCCCAGTGTGGATCACCTGGTGCCGCATCAGGGTGGACATATGGCTGAAACTCTTCCCACACTTCCCACACTCGTAGGGCTTTTCCCCACTGTGGATGCGCCGGTGCCTGATGAGGGTGGAGTTTTGCTTGAAGCCCTTCCCACAGTCAGGGCAGCGGAAGGGCCTCTCCTGGGTGTGAATGCGCTCATGGCGGAGGAGATGGGAGCTGGTCTGAAACCTCTTCCCACACGTCCCACACTCACAGGGCCTCTGCCCAGTATGGATCTTCTTGTGCTGGATCAGGGTGGACCTGTCACGGAAGCTTTTCCAACATTCCCCACAATCGTAGGGCTTTTCCCCAGTGTGGATCTTCTTGTGCTGCATCAGGGTGGAGCTCTGGCTGAAGCTCTTCCCACATTCTGCACAATCGTAGGGCTTTTCCCCACTGTGGATCCTCTGGTGCACGATCAGCTCAGATCTCCGCCTGAAGCTCTTCCCACACTCCCCACACTTGTGGGGCTTCTCTCTGCCCTCAGGCTTCTCCCCCAGCTCCGAGCTCCGGCTGCATCTCCGGGCCTTTTCCTCCTCCTCCATCCGGCCACGCCTTGGCAATGACAAATCCTGCTTTGGGGCAAAAACAAGGGCTCAGCGCCTTGCCCTGGGGGTTCCTCCTGCCCAGCTCCAGCTCTGCAACTCTCCCAGGGGTTTGTGTCCATAAAAACCCCAAACCACCACCATTCACCTCAAAACCCTAACAGCATTTCCCCCTCTCTGCTCTTTGCACTTTGGCCTCCTCAGGCTCTCCCTTCCCTGCACTCATGGGGCTCCCGTGGCTCCCGGGCTTCCCTATTTTCCAGGGTCCCGCTTAGGGATGATCCGGGGGCTTTGGGGGTCCCAGGGGTCCCTTCTCCACTCATTCTCTGCTCCGCGCTTCCAGTGATCCCAGGCTTCCCCCTTAGCCACGCTCCCCCCTCTCCAGCCTGCCGGGGCTCCCCCAGCTCCGCCATCGCCCCTCTCCGCTCACCCCACTCCGGGGCTCCCGCCCTTCCCCTCCACCGCTCTCCCGGCGGGACCCCATGCCCCATGTCCCCCTCCCACCCCGACACCGGGCCATGCCCACCTGCAGCCCCCAAAATATCCCCCAAAGCCACACTGGCGCCTCAGCTTTGGCCTTCCGCCACATCCAAACATTCCCCCCGCACAATCAAACCCTCCCAGCGACCCCTTCACGAGATCTGGGGCTCAATCCCGGAAGCTGCGAGCTCCAAACACCCGCCCAGAAAAAACGCCGCTCGGGGACCCCCGAGACATTTGGGGCGACTTCCTCCTCCCCCTCACCTGCGGCATGCGGGGCGCCGATGCTCCCGGGGCCGCGACAAAGAGCTCCGCTCTTCTTCTGCTGCTCCTCCTCTTCCTCTCTCCAACCTCTTCCTGTTCCTCCTCTTCCTCTCTCCTCCTCCTCCCGCGGCTCCTCCTCCTTCCTCCTCCCGCCTCCTCCTGCTCGGATCTCCGGCCTTTCTCCCGCTCCTTCCTCATCCCTCCTCCTCCTCCTCCCCCCAAGCCCAGCGCCCACCCTTTCCCCCCCTTTTCCCCACGCCGTCGCATGCCGCGGGAGGAGCCGGGGCAGGTCGGGCTGGGGCAGCGCTGGGCTCCGGGCCAGGCCTGGGCGCCCCCCACGCGCCCCCTCCCCAAATTGGGCTGGCGGGAAGCGCTGGGGGCGAGGGGGGGGCGCAGGTGGGGTTGGGGTGGGGAGCGCTGGGCACTGTGGGTCTGCCTGGGAACTGGAGAGTCATCAGCGCCGCGAGCTCGGATTGGAGAATGCCCGCAGGAGACAGGAGAGTCGTGTAAAAGTGACTTTATGGATGGACAGAGGGAGAGGCCGTGGGGCATTTGCCATGGGGCTGTAAAACGCAGCCTCCTTTTCATGCTCGTTTCCCGGCCCCATCTCCCTGTCCCTTTGCCGTCTGGCTGAGGTACTTGAAGGTACAGACTTCCCGATCCGCCCACTGCCTGTGTCCCTTAATATGCACCCCTAGTTTGTGTAACATTCGGTATTCGTGGCTCTGGAAGTGTTTGTTCTGCTTGTGGAAGTTCAGGAATGGAGCAGGAGCTTGGCTGAGCAGCACTCTATATCAATTAGTAACAATTCAAATTCACAATGGGTTCTGGGGCCTGATACAAATTCTTAGGATTCCCAGGGGCTGCTCCATTGTGTAAGATTTGTTCTGGTGGCCATTCATGTTTTTTTAAACATTTTTGGTGTGCTCCCTCCTGACCCCATTGAGCAGTTTTGTGTAATTTAATCACCCAATCTTTGGATCTCAGACTGGTTTCCCTGAACTGGCAGTAGCAAAAATCCCCAGTGGTTTATTACACTCTATAGATCATCCACAATGCTAGCACATGTTGGAGTGAGGAGAGAGATGACTTCCCCCAATTTTTTTAGCGAAGTTTTCCCAACATTTTCCCACTTGCTGTTGCTCTTTGCAGATGAACCAATTTGTGCTGCTGTTGGGGTTTGACCCTGACTAAACGCCAGCACCCCTGCTCTCTCCTGCTGCACACGTGCCAGAGGAGGGGAAAGAACAAAACTGTAAAAACACACACCAAATTCATGAGTTGAGGGAGATAGGGCACTGGTAGGAGGACCCACGGAAGAAAGGGCAGACAGGCTTTAAACTTAAAGCTGGAAAATGATTTAATTACTTAACAGAGTCGGAGGATATATGAGAGGTAAAAATAAGCTTTTCGTACACCATTTGTTCACTCACCACCTCCCTCTTAAAAATTCATTTTCTATTCACCCCCCCCTTGCAACCACCAGCTCGGGTAGGGGGCAGGGTGTGGGGTATTTTCTTAGTCCATAGAGCAAGTTCATAAATCTATTCATCAGCACAATTCTTTAACTACAAATATTGTTTATCTCTGCTTATCTCTCTTTCTCTCTAGACATTTTTCCTGCTCTCACCCCTCCCTCTTAAGACGATGTTTTCAGCCCCCTTCCCTCTTTCCAAACCCACAGCACGGGCAGGCGGCAGGGTGAGGGGTTTGTTCTCTGCTCAGTCCATCAGGGAGAAGGGTCTTCTGCTTAGCCACGGGGTCCCTCCCACGAGAGACAGTCCTCTGGGAACTTCTTTGGCATGCCTCTGATCTCACGAGCAACATCTCGCCCGAATTCTGCTGCAACGTGAGTCCTCTTGTCCATAAGGTGCAGACTCTGCCGGGCCGAGGCCAGGCTGCTTCCATGCCAGGAGCAAGGCCTTTCTCTCCCTTGCAAGGCCTTTTGCAGTTTTAACTGTTTAGATGAGACTCTCTCTGGATCACAGCTTCCTCCAGGCATCCACCTGCTCCTCTGGCGTGGGCTGTGGATGGATTTCTGCACCCCTGTGGACTCCATGGGCTGCAGGGGAACCTCCTGCTCCCCCCACGGCCTTCAGCACGGCTAGCAGAGGGTTTTCAGCTGCGGCGACTGGAGCACCTCCTCCCCACCTTCTCCACTCACCTTGGTGTCTCCATGTTGTTCTCCCTTCATATGTTTTTACCCTTTCCTCCTCAAATTAAAAGCAGTGCGTTCCTACTTTTGTTTTGATTTTTTCTTAAATATGCATTCACAGAGGCAGAACTAGCACCTCTAATTGGCCCAAACCTGGCCAGCAGTATGTCCATCACCTTCAGAACCACCAGAGATTGCTGGATTTGATGTAAAAACTTCCAGAGCTTTCACTCAGGACACACAGGAGCCATCTTTGTGCCACTCCCAACCCCTTAGACACCTCCCCAGGCCTAGCACAACAGGTTCTGAGGGGTCCAAATTTCTCCTAGATGTCAAAAAATAGTTTACTGATGTTCTGGGCCAATCAAAACCACCACAACTCCCCTCTGGCCCAGTCCCTTCCCAGTCCCTCCCAGTGCCACCCAGTCCCTCTAATCCCATTCCTAGTCCATTCCCAGTCCTCCACCATCACCCTCAGTGCCCTCCCAGTGCCCTCCAACCTACTCCCCTCTCTCCCAGTCCCTCTAATCCCTGCGAGTCACTTCCAGTGCCACCACAGTGTATTCCAGTCCCTATAATCCCAACCCCATTCCATTCCCACACCTCCACCCTCTCTCCTAGTGCCCCCCAAGTCCCTACCACTCGACACCAAGTCCTCCCCACTACATTCCCATTCCCTCCCACTCCTTTCCCAGTCCCTCCCGGTCCATAAACAATCCCTCCCAATGCCACACCACCCCTCCCAGCTCTCTCCCAGCGCCCCCCCAGCTGATCCCAGTGTCTCCCCTCTCTCTCCCAGTGCCCCCCAGCGTGTCCATCTCGCTGGTGCCCTCGAGCTCCCAGCCCGAGCCCGGCCGCCTGCTGTGCTCCGTGATGGATTTCTACCCTGTGCAGGTGCAGGTGAGGTGGTTCCAGGGCCAGCAGGAGCTCTCGGAGCAAGTGATGACCACCGACCTGCTCCCCAACGGGGACTGGACCTACCAGCTGCTGGTGCTGCTGGAAACGCCCCCCCGGCGCGGGGTCACCTACACCTGCCAGGTGGAGCACGTCAGCCTGGAGCAGCCCCTGAGGCGGCACTGGGGTACGGCCAGAGCCCACAGCGCCGGGGGGAGCGGGGGAGGCACTGGGGGGGCTGGCAGGGGGATTGGGCTGTGCTGGGGGGAACTGGGAGGGAGGTGGAGAGAGGCTGGTTTCTACTGGGAGAGGGGCTTGGGGGTGTGGGAGGGCTGGGAAGGGGTTGGAAGGATGTTGCGGCGGGTGGGATGAGGTTCTGGGGGTGAGGTGGGCACTTGGAGGGAGTTTGGGGGTGCTGGTGGGCACTGGGAGGGAGTTTGGGGGTGCTGGGGGGAACTGGGAGGGAGTTTGGGGGTGCTGGGGGGAACTGGGAGGGAGTTGGAGTGAGGCTGGAGGGGCTGGAAGGAGATTGGGGATGGAAAAGCAAAGGTAGGAAGGAGGTTGGTTGTGCTGGGAAGACACTGGGAGGGACCTTGGTGAGTCCTGGTAGGGCTGGGAAGGGACTGGGAGAGGGTTTGGGGGTCCTGGGGCGGTGGGGGGCAACTGGGAGGGGTTGTGGGGTGCTGAGAGGGACGGGAGGGGCTTTGGTGTGTCCTGGGGAGGCTGGGAATGGATCGGGAGGAGGTTTCAGGGGCTCCTGGGCGGGCTGGGGGCGACTGGGAGGGTGCTTGGAGGGGCTTGGGGTGTCGCTGAGAGGATTTTGGGGGTCCTGAGCCCTGCTGACCCCCCAGAGATGCCGCCGGACGCTGCCCGAAGCAAGATGCTGACGGGGATCGGGGGCTTCGTGTTGGGCTTCGTCTTCCTGGCGCTGGGGCTCGGCTTCTACCTGCGCAAGAAGGTGAGGGGGGGTCCCGGGGGTCGTGTCCCCCCTGCCCCGGAGCGGCTGTGCTCCCCCCGGGGACCCCCAGCCCGGTGTCACCCCCTTTTCTCTGCCCACAGAGCTCCTGAGCCGCCGCCGGCCGCAGCCCCTCCCCGTGGCCTCGGGCCCGGCCGGGACCCCCCGCTCTGTCCCCGCGCTGATTTTGGGGGGTCGTGTGTCCCCCCAGCCCTGCTGCCACTCTGACCCCGCCCGGCTGCTCCCAGTGCTCCCAATAAAGCTTCCCAGTTGGCTCCGGTCGCGTTTCTTGGGGGGCACTGGGGAGGGACTTGGGGGGACCCCGCGGTGGGGCTGTGATTGGGGGGCAGACCTGACCCCGGGATGGATCGGGAATGGGGACCCCGTGTGTCCCCAAGTGTCACCCCGCTCTGGGGGCCTTGGGAGGCAGCTGAACCCCGACACGGCACACAGCGAACCCCAAAAAAGGCGCTGAGACCCCCTGAGCCCCCCAGAACCTCCAAACCCCATAGAAAAACAGGCCCGAAAAATAGCCCCGCGAAAATGAGCCAATGGGAGAAGGCGCTGAGCGATTCTGATCCAATCCGAGCTCGCGGCGCTGATGACTCTCCAGTTCCCAGGCAGACCCGCAGCGCCCAGCGCTCCCCACCCCAACCCCACCTGCGCCCCTCCCCCGCCCCCAGCGCTTCCCGCCAGCCCAATTTGGGGAGGGGGCACGTGGGGGGCGCCCTGGCCTGGCCCGGAGCCCAGCGCTGCCCCAGCCCGACCTGCCCCGGCTCCATCCCGGCTCCTCCCGCGGGATGCGACGGCGTGGGGAAAAGGGGGGGAAAGGCTGGGCGCTGGGCTTGGGGGGAGGAGGAGAAGGGATGGAGGAGGAGGAGGAGGGATGAGGAAGGAGCGGGAGAAAGGCCGGAGATCCGAGCAGGAGGAGGAGGCGGGAGGAGGAAGGAGGAGGAGCCGCGGGAGGAGGAAGGAGAAGAGAGGAAGAGGAGGAGCAGGAAGAGAGGTGAGAGGAAGAGGAGGAGCAGGAAGAGGTTGGAGAGAGGAAGAGGAGGAGCAGGAAGAGGTTGGAGAGAGGAAGAGGAGGAGCAGCAGAAGCAGCGCGGAGCTCTTTGTCTGTCGCGGCCCCGGGAGCATCGGCGCCCCGCATGGCGCAGGTGAGGGGGAGGAGGAAGTCGCCCCAAATGTCTCGAGGGTCCCCGAGCGGCGTTTTTTCTGGGCGGGTGTTTGGAGCTCGCAGCTTCCGGGATTGAGCCCCAAATCTCGTTCAGGGTCGCTGGGAGGGTTTGATTGTGCGGGGGGAACGTTTGGATGTGGCGGAAGGGCAAAGCTGAGGCGGCAGTGGGGCTTTGGGGGATATTTTGGGGGCTGCAGGTGGGCACGGCCCGGTGTCGGGGGGGGAGGGGGACATGGGGCATGGGGTCCGGCCGGGAGAGCGGTGGAGGGGAAGGGCGGGAGCCCCGGAGTGGGGTGAGCGGAGAGGGGCGATGGCGGAGCTGGGGGAGCCCCGGCAGGCTGGAGAGGGGGGAGCGTGGCTAAGGGGGAAGCCTGGGATCCCTGGAAGCGCGGAGCAGAGAATGAGGGGAGAAGGGACCCCTGGGACCCCCAAAGCCCCCGGATCATCCCTAGGCGGGACCCTGGAAAATAGGGAAGCCCGGGAGCCACGGGAGCCCCATGAGTGCAGGGAAGGGAGACCCTGAGGAGGCCAAAGTGCAAAGAGCAGAGAGAAGGAAACGCTGGGAGGGTTTTGAGGTGAATGGTGGTGGTTTGGAGTTTTTATGGACACAAACCCCTGGGAGAGTTGCAGAGCTGGAGGTGGGCAGGAGGAACCCCCAGGGCAAGGCGCTGAGCCCTTGTTTTTCCCCCAAAGCAGGATTTGTCATTGCCAAGGCGTGGCCAGATGGAGGAGGAGGAAAAGGCCCGGAGATGCAGCCGGAGCTCGGAGCTGGGGGAGAAGCCTGAGGGCAGAGAGAAGCCCCACAAGTGTGGGGAATGTGGGAAAAGGTTCAGGCGGAGATCTGATCTTATCCGGCACCAGAGGATCCACACTGGGGAAAAGCCGTATGAGTGTGGGAAGTGTGGGAAGAGCTTCAGCCAGATGTCCACCCTGATGCAGCACCAGGTGATCCACACTGGGGAAAAGCCCTACGATTGCACAGAATGTGGGAAGAGCTTCAGCCACAGCTCCGCCCTGATGCAGCACAAGAGGATCCACACTGGGGAAAAGCCCTACGATTGTGGGGAATGTTGGAAAAGCTTCCGCGACCGCTCCACCCTGATCCAGCACAAGAAGATCCATACTGGGCAGAGGCCCTATGAGTGTGGGAAGTGTGGGAAGAGGTTTCAGAGGAGCTGCGATCTCCTTCGCCATGAGCGCATTCACACCCAGGAGAGGCCCTTCCGCTGCCCTGACTGTGGGAAGGGCTTCAAGCTCAACTCCACCCTCATCAGGCATCGGCGCATCCACACTGGGGAAAAGCCCTATGAGTGTGGGAAGTGTGGGAAGAGCTTCAGCCGGATGTCCACCCTGATCACACACCAGGTGATCCACACTGGGGAAAAGCCCTACGATTGCACGGAATGTGGGAAGAGCTTTAACCACAGCTCTGCCCTGATGCAGCACAAGAAGATCCACACTGGGGAGAGGCCCTATGAGTGTGGGAAGTCTGGGAAGAGGTTTCAGACCAGCTCCCATCTCCTCCGCCATGAGCGCATTCACACCCAGGAGAGGCCCTTCCGCTGCCCTGACTGCGGGAAGGGCTTCAAGCAAAACTCCAACCTCATCACCCACCGGCGCATCCACACTGGGGAAAAGCCCTATGAGTGTGGGGAGTGTGGGAAGAGCTTCAGCCATATGTCCACCCTGATGCAGCACCAGGTGATCCACACTGGGGAAAAGCCCTACGATTGTGCAGAATGTGGGAAGAGCTTCAGCCACAGCTCCAGCCTGATCCAGCACAAGAAGATCCACACCGGGGAGAGGCCCTATGAGTGTCCCAAGTGTGGGAAGAGGTTTCAGACCAGCTCCCATCTCCTCGTCCATGAGCGCATTCACACCCAGGAGAGGCCCTTCCGCTGCCCTGACTGTGGGAAGGGCTTCAAGCGAAACTCCACCCTCATCACCCACCGGCGCATCCACACTGGGGAAAAGTCCTACGAGTGTGGGAAGTGTGGGAAGAGCTTCTCACAGAGCTCTCATTTGACTCAGCACCAACGGAGGCACCAGTGAGGGAAGCCCTGCGAGTGTCCCGAGTGCAGGAAGAGCTTCATTGCTGCTGCAACTCCATCCCCAGTGGGAAGATCTGCAGTGGATGATCCCCAGTGATCCCCGTTGGGCAGAATCCTGGTGACCCCCATTCCAGGTGATCCCCGTCGGCTGATGGGAAGGTATTTTAAATGGTCAAAACTTACTACTTCTCCTATTCTGAGTTTGTTAGCAATAAATTCAATTCACTTCCCCAGTTCTGAGCCTGTTTTGTGCACAAAGGTGTTTGATGAGGGATCTCTTAGCCAGGTCCTTCTATCAGCTCAGGAAGCCTTGGTTCAATTTTCTCTCCCCATGGCGGCTGTGCAGGGCAGTGAGAGAGCAGCTCTGCTGGGTGCCTGGCATGGGGCCAGCGTCACCCCACTGCAATGTGCCATGGCCTCATGTGGCCCTGTGCTCTGGAGCCAGCGCTGCTGTTGCTTTTTCCTTGCTGATGGTTTTCTCTTTTGCAGGAAAGGCTTGTGAAGTGCCCCCGCTGTCCCTGGCGTCCCCTGGGCGCCGGCAGCCGCGTCCCTTGGCCTGCTCCCCCTGGGCCGTTGCAGGGCGGCTGGCGGAGGCTGGGAGCTGCCGTGGGGGCCGTGGGGCTGCCCCGGGGGCTGCGTGCCGAGGCGGGGCCGGGAGGTGCGGAGCACTTGGTCGCTGTTTGCAGAGCAATGGCGCCTTGGGCCCGGGCCCGTTGCAGGGCTGTTCCTCATGTGCGGCTTTGGCCTCGGCCAGCCCGGGGGGCACTGAGAGCGCGGGGCTTGGGCTGTGCGCTGTGCAGAGCCCGCGCCTCGCTGCACTTGGCTGGCTGTGCTGTCACTCGGGATTGTCCCAGCGCCATTGCTGCTCGGTGCCAGCGAGCGGGGACAAGGCCGGCGCCGGTGTCGCCCCCAGGCAGGCAGGCAGGCAGGCAGGGCTTTAGTGGGGCAGCAGCGGCGCCATGGTGGGAGCGTGTGTGCGGGCCGGGAGCGGCGGCAGCGGGCGGAGCCCGGGGAGGCGGCGGCGGAGCTCGGAGAGGCTGTCCCAGCGCAGGTGGGAGCCGCGCTGCCTTGTGCCGGGGCTGGGGGCTCGCTGCGGGCGGATGGAGGGGATGCAGGGGGCGGCAGGGGGGCTGTGGCGGCTTCCTTCTCCCGTCTCCCTCCCTCCCTCCCTCGCTGGCTGTGGCGCCGTGTTGCCGCTGGCCTAAGGCCGCTGAGGGAGCGGCTGCCCGCGGTCTCCTTGCCGCTGCTGCCTCGGCAGGAGGCGGTGCCGGAGCAGCGCTGGCTCGTCCCGCTCGCTGTCGGTAGCACAGAGGTGGCTGCGCTGTCGGCGGCAGTGTGCGGGAAAATCCGCGTGGCCAGAGGTTTGTGTGGCCGCAGGAGACAGAGGAGTCGTGTGAAAGTGACTTTAGGGATGGACAGAGGGAGACGCCGTGGGCCATTTGCCATGGGGCTGTAAAACGCAGCCTCCTTTCTATGCTCGTTTCCCCGGCTGCGTTTCATTGTCCCTTTGCCCTCTTGTCACCGTACCTGCGGGAAAAACAGAAACCTTTCAACACGATTTTCAATGTTAGAGAGTCAAGGCGTTACTTTATTATCTGAGCAGGATGTTGTTCTGGCCAGGATGTACCACGGGAATCACCTCATCCAGAGCCTGGGTTTGTAGAGAGAATCGTTCTATGGCACATAAGTTTTGGAAGATTTTTTAGGTATTTTTTACACTCTAAACTCATTGAAGGTATTTTGGTCAGTCTTAATTGGTTCCATGTTGTTCATTTTCTAATCGATGGTTTCCTATTGGATCCAGATTGCTTCTCTTCTGATGCTAATTAGGTCTTCCTTCTTATCTCTCTTTAGCCAGACAAGGTGTCTCCAAACAGCCAGGGGTGAGGTTTGGAGCTGATGTTCGTTAATGGCTGCTGATGGCCTTTTGTCTTTTGGGCTCCTCCTAGTCTGTAGTTATGTTGAGCTCATCAGACCTCACAGGGCAGAAAAATGTCCTGGAAAAAAATCTTAAAATTCCTTTTCCCTGGGTAAGAAACCAAACAAACAAACCCCTTGACAAAATTTATAGGAAATATTTAAACTGGTATATTTTCCAACACACTGTCTGAGGTACTTGGAAGGTACAGACTTCCCGATCCGCCCACTGCCTGTGTCCCTTAACATGCACCCCTAGTTTGTGTGACATTCGGTATTCGTGGCTCTGGGAAGTGTTTGTTCTGCTTGTGGAAGTTCAGGAATGGAGCAGGAGCTTGGCTGAGCAGCAGTCTGTATTGAAGCATGGAATTGACTCCACAACTCAGATAGTTATGAAGTAGGTATGTGTTTATTCCAGCTGGGGTGCATGGGGGGTAGCCCCTCCAAAGGCATGCACACCTCAGCAACACTTCAGGAGGTTTACATCAGGTTACAGGTTACTTATGCATATTTTAGACAAAGCCCCTATACATATTAATTACCTATCCCCGATTCATATTATAATGAGTTCAAAGTTCACCTAAATATGCTCGCGCAAGCGCTGTGTCTCAGATTAATTGTGGGCAAGGGTCCCAAATGGTTAATGACGAGGTAATCAATAGTCTTCCTCAAAATGAACTCTTCACCTTGCTCCCTTGCGCATGCTCCCTTGGTTCTTGGTCCAAGTCCAAGCCTGAGAACCCACCTGTACCGGTTCAGGGTCCAAGGGTGGGATGCTCAGTTACACTCAGTGGTTTTTCTCAATTATTTGGCTCTCTTCTCTCTATCCTCCCCCATACTAGGTAGGCACAAAATCATTAAGCGAATCACAAATTGCCTCCAGCAGGCAAATCTTAGTAAATCATTATCCAATCTCTGGCCTTCTAAATCAGTTCAAAAGTTATTATTATCGAACTTCCAGCTCTTTTAAATTAATAATTTCTATTTTACCCTAACTCAGAAGGCCTTCCTTCACTTGTGCCTCTTCTGGTGTCGGGTCAAGGCAGACCTCTGTGAGAAACTCTTCCCACACTCGGGACACTCGTAGGACTTTTCCCCAGTGTGGATCACCTGGTGCCGCATCAGGGTGGACATCTCCCTGAAGCTCTTCCCACACTTCCCACACTCGTAGGGCTTTTCCCCAGTGTGGATGCGCCGGTGGGTGATGAGGTGGGAGTTTCGGTTGAAGCCTTTCCCACAGTCAGGGCAGCGGAAGGGCCTCTCCTGGGTGTGAATGCGCTCATGGAGGAGGAGATGGGAGCTGGTCTGAAACCTCTTCCCACACTTGGGACACCCATAGGGCCTCTCCCCAGTGTGGATCTTCTTGTGCTGGATCAGGTTGGAGCTGTGGTTGAAGCTCTTCCCACATTCTGTGCAATCGTAGGGCTTTTCCCCAGTGTGGATCACCTGGTGCCGCATCAGGTTGGACATCAGGCTGAAGCTTTTCCCACACTTCCCACACTCATAGGGCTTTTCTCCTGAGTGGATTTTCTTGTGCTTGATCAGCAAGGAGCTGTCGCTGAAGCTCTTCCCACATTCTTCGCAATCATAGGGCTTTTCCCCAGTGTGGATCACCTGGTGCTGCATCAGGTTGCACATCTGGCTGAAGCTCTTCCCACACTCCCCACACTCATAGGGCTTTTCCCCAGTGTGGATCCTCTGGTGCACGATCAGCTGACATCTCCACCTGAACCTTTTCCCACATTCCCCACACTTGTGGGGCTTCTCTCTGCCCTCAGCCTTCTCCCCCAGCTCCGAGCTCCGGCTGCATCTCCGGGCCTTTTCCTCCTCCTCCATCCGGCCACGCCTTGGCAAAGACAAATCCTGCTTTGGGGCAAAAACAAGGGCTCAGCGCCTTGCCCTGGGGGTTCCTCCTGCCCAGCTCCAGCTCTGCAACTCTCCCAGGGGTTTGTGTCCATAAAAACCCCAAACCACCACCATTCACCTCAAAACCCTCACAGCATTTCCCCCTCTCTGCTCTTTGCACTTTGGCCTCCTCAGGCTCTCCCTTCCCTGCACTCATGGGGCTCCCGTGCCTCCCGGGCTTCCCTATTTTCCAGGGTCCCGCTTAGGGATGATCCGGGGGCTTTGGGGGTCCCAGGGGTCCCTTCTCCCCTCATTCTCTGCTCCGCGCTTCCAGGGATCCCAGGCTTCCCCCTTCGCCACGCTCCCCCCTCTCCAGCCTGCCGGGGCTCCCCCAGCTCCGCCATCGCCCCTCTCCGCTCACCCCACTCCGGGGCTCCCGCCCTTCCCCTCCACCGCTCTCCCGGCCGGACCCCATGCCCCATGTCCCCCTCCCACCCCGACACCGGGCCGTGCCCACCTGCAGCCCCCAAAATATCCCCCAAAGCCCCACTGCCGCCTCAGCTTTGCCCTTCTGCCACATCCAAACGTTCCCCCCGCACAATCAAACCCTCCCAGCGACCCTGAACGAGATTTGGGGCTCAATCCCGCAAGCTGCGAGCTCCAAACACCCGCCCAGAAAAAACGCCGCTCGGGGACCCCCGAGACATCTGGGGCGACTTCCTCCTCCCCCTCACCTGCGGCGTGCGGGGCGCCGATGCTCCCGGGGCCGCGGCAGACAAAGAGCTGCGCGCGGCTTCTGCTGCTCCTCCTCTTCCTCTCTCCAACCTCTTTCTGTTCCTCCTCTTCCTCTCTCCTCCTTCCTCCTCCCGCGGCTCCTCCTCCTTCCTCCTCCCGCCTCCTCCTGCTCGGATCTCCGGCCTTTCTGCCGCTCCTTCCTCATCCCTCCTCCTCCTCCTCCATCCCGTCTCCTCCTCCCCCCAAGCCCAGCGCCCACCCTTTCCCCCCCTTTTCCCCACGCCGTCGCATGCCGCGGGAGGAGCCGGGATGGAGCCGGGGCAGGTCGGGCTGGGGCAGCGCTGGGCTCCGGGCCAGGCCTGGGCGCCCCCCCCGCGCCCCCTCCCCAAATTGGGCTGGCGGGAAGCGCTGGGGGCGAGGGGGGGGCGCAGGTGGGGTTGGGGTGGGGAGCGCTGGGCGCTGCGGGTCTGCCTGGGAACTGGAGAGTCATCAGTGCCGCGAGCTCGGATTGGATCAGAATCGCTCAGCGCCTTCTCCCATTGGCTCATTTTCGCGGGGCTATTTTTCGGGGCTGTTTTTCTATGGGGTTTGGAGGTTCTGGGGGGCTCAGGGGGTCTCAGCGCCTTTTCTGGGGTTCGCTGGGTGCCGTGTCGGGGTTCAGCTGCCTCCCAAGGCCCCCCAGAGCGGGGTGACACTTGGGGACACACGGGGGTACCCATTCCCGATCCATCCCGGGGTCAGGTCTGCCCCCCAGTCACAGCCCCACCGCGGGGTCCCCCCAAGTCCCTCCCCAGTGCCCCCCAAGAAACGCGACCGGAGCCAACTGGGAAGCTTTACTGGGAGCACTGGGAGCAGCCGGGCGGGGTCAGAGTGACAGCAGGGCTGGGGGGACACACGACCCCCCAAAATCAGCGCGGGGACAGAGCGGGGGGTCCCGGCCGGGCCCGAGGCCACGGGGAGGGGCTGCGGCCGGCGGCGGCTCAGGAGCTCTGTGGGCAGAGAAAAGGGGGTGACACCGGGCTGGGGGGCCCCGGGGGGAGCACAGCCGCTCCGGGGCAGGGGGGACACGACCCCCGGGACCCCCCCTCACCTTCTTGCGCAGGTAGAAGCCGAGCCCCAGCGCCAGGAAGACGAAGCCCAACACGAAGCCCCCGATCCCCGTCAGCATCTTGCTGCGGGCAGCGTCCGGCAGCATCTCTGGGGGGTCAGCAGGGCTCCGGACCCCCAAAAACCTCTCAACGACACCCCAAGCCCCTCCAAGCACCCTCCCAGTCGCTCCCAGCCCACCCAGGAGCCCCTGAAACCTCCTCCCGATCCATTCCCAGCCTCCCCAGGACACACCAAAGCCCCTCCCGTCCCTCTCAGCACCCCACAACCCCTCCCAGTTGCCCCCACCGCCCCAGGACCCCCAAACCCTCTCCCAGTCCCTTCCCAGCCCCACCAGGACTCACCAAGGTCCCTCCCAGTCTCTTCCCAGCACAACCAACCTCATTCCAACCTTTGCTTTTTCATCCCCAATCTCCTTCCAGCCCCTCCAGCCTCACTCCAACTCCCTCCCAGTTCCCCCCAGCACCCCCAAACTCCCTCCCAGTGCCCACCAGCACCCCCAAACTCCCTCCCAGTGCCCACCAGCACCCCCAAACTCCCTCCCAGTGCCCACCATCACCCCCAAAACCTCATCCCACCTTCCCCAACATCCTTCCAACCCCTTCCCAGCCCTCCCACACCCCCAAGCCCCTCTCCCAGTAGAAACCAGCCTCTCTCCACCTCCCTCCCAGTTCCCCCCAGCACAGCCCAATCCCCCTGCCAGCCCCCCCAGTGCCTCCCCCGCTCCCCCCGGCGCTGTGGGCTCTGGCCGTACCCCAGTGCCGCCTCAGGGGCTGCTCCAGGCTGACGTGCTCCACCTGGCAGGTGTAGGTGACCCCGCGCCGGGGGGGCGTTTCCAGCAGCACCAGCAGCTGGTAGGTCCAGTCCCCGTTGGGGAGCAGGTCGGTGGTCATCACTTGCTCCGAGAGCTCCTGCTGGCCCTGGAACCACCTCACCTGCACCTGCGCAGGGTAGAAATCCATCACGGAGCACAGCAGGCGGCCGGGCTCGGGCTGGGAGCTCGAGGGCACCAGCGAGATGGACACGCTGGGGGGCACTGGGAGAGAGAGGGGAGACACTGGGATCAGCTGGGGGGGCGCTGGGAGAGAGCTGGGAGGGGTGGGGTGGCACTGGGAGGGACTGGGAATGAAGGGGGAGGGAATGGGGGGCACTGGGAGAGAGGGGTGTGAACTGGGGGCACTGTGAGGGCACTGAAATGGAGTATGGAAATCTGGGAGTGCACTGGGAATGGACTGGGATTGGCATTAGACAAACTGGGAGGAACGTTGGAGGCACTGGGAGTGACTGGCAATGCAGTGAGAGGGACTGGAAATGTACAGAAATTGCGATTAGTGGGACTGGGGAAGGACTTGGATAGAGGGGATTGGATTAGGGCGTACTGGGACGGCACTGGGAGAGAGGATGGAGGTCTGGGAGTGGACTGGGAATGAACTGGGATTGGCTTTAGAGGGACTGGGAGTGACTGTGCTAGCACTGGGAGGGACTGGGAATGGAGTGGGAGGGACTGGGGGCACACTGGGAGAGAGGGGAGTGGATTGGGGAGCACTGGGAGGGACAGGGAGAGAGGGTGGATGTCTGGGAATACATTGGGAATGGTTTTAGAGGGACTGGGAGTGACCATGGTGGCACTAGGATGGACTATGGTGGCACTCAGAGTGACTGTGGTGGCACTGGGAGGGACTGGGAATGAATTCCACGGCACTGCGAGGTTAAGTCCAGCGCGGAGAACTCGGCGCTGCTTGTCTGCCTGGCAACTGATGAGTCATCAGAGACGCGCGCTGTGATTGGCTGAGAAGCGTCATCTTCACGCTTGGCTTTAATGGACGCGCTGGGGGGGCTGGGAGAGACTGGGGGGGACTGGGATGGACTGGGGGGGCCTGGGATGGACTGGGTGTGCTTAGAGAGCCAAAAGAATCCCTTAGAAGGATAAGAAGCCCCTGGTGTGGCACGAGGAGGGCTGAGGGCTCTGGGTGATTCCCAGGGAGGGTTTGAGGGGCTGCAGGGTCATTGCCAGGGCAGAGCCTGAGGGGACACCTCTGCCCCACGCTCACCTCTGCGCTCCACGCCGAATGGCGTGGTGAGCTTGTAGCTGACCCGGCAGAACCAATCCACTGCAGTCTGTGCGTACTCCAGTATATTCGGGTCACTGTTCAAGCGCTCGGCATTCTCCTCCCCCGAGGGGGTGAACCCCACGAATTTCCCCACATCGCTGTCGAACCTCAGGTGCTCCAGTCGGTTGTACATTTGCCTCTCCATGAACCTCACCTTCTCCGTGCCGTTAATGAAGTGACACTCATTCTTTATCAGATACTGCAAGACCCCTGTATGAGCAAGGCACAGGTCAGGGGTTCCCCCAGCACCCCCATCGATCCCAGAGCTCCGGGGGTCACCCCGGATCCCCACTCCCCACCCCCTGTGCCCCACGGCCGCCATGGGACCCTCCTGCCCGCGCTCCCACTTCCTCTTTCCCACCCTTCTCCCTATTTCCCCTTTCACATCCTCACTCCCCGCCATTTTCAGCCACTCCCTACTTCAATTTTGGGGTCCCATTCCCTCTTTTTTCCCTTTTTCCACCCTTTTACCCACAATTTCTCAGTCCCCATCCCCCTCCCGCTTAGTTTTGGGCTCCCACCCTCCCCTTTTCCCCACTTCCCCACCCTCTCCCACCCCTTCCTCACCTTCCCCCAACCCTCAGCCCCTCCCGCTCTCCCTTTCGGCTTCCCCTCCTCCTCCCCCTCCACTTTGGGCTCCCAAACCCCTTTCTTTCCCCTTTTCCCCCTTTCCCATCGCATTCCCTGCTCCCCCCGCTCACCCGACAGCTCCGCGCCCGCAGCCGGGGTGGCTCCCAGCACCACCAGTGCCACCAGTAGGGCCCCAGCTGCCGCCACTCGCCCCATGGCCAGCGCCGGGCAGCTGCCGCCAGCCCCGCAGCAGCCGCTGCACTGGGAGCTCCAGTCCGGAGCAGGGCGGGATCATCCGCCCCGCGCGCTCTGATTGGCCGGGCGCCGTTTTGGGACGCGCTCCCATTGCCTGGGCGTGGTTTTGGGCGCGCTGCCATTGGCCGCAGTTGTTTTGGACGCGCTCCGATTGGCCGGGCCGGTTTGGGGCCCGTTTTGCACAGGCTCTACCCGGCAACCGGTGACCACACAACACACACGCCCTCCCATTGGCTCCGCCGCTTTTGGGGCGCTGCGTCCCCAAATTCCAGGCAGATTAAACCAAATTCCAGCTCAATCCAATCCAATTCCAGGTGGAGCAAACCCAATTTGAGGTATATCCAACTGAATTCCAGATGGATCAAACCCAGTTCCAGCTGGACCCAACCCAACTGCAGGATGAATCAACCAAATACCTGAGAGACTAAACCAAATTCCGGGTGGATCCAACCCAATTCCAGGTCGATTAAACCAAATTCCAGTGTAATGCAACCGAATTCCAGGATGAATCAACCTAATTCCAGGTCGATTAAACGAAATTCTGGGTTAATTCAACTAAATTCCATGTTTATTCAACGAAATTCCAGGTAAATCAAACCCAATTCCAGGTGGATCAAAACCCAACTCAACTCTTTTAAATGTCCCATCGCCCCTTTCCCTCCATTCAGGAAGCTCCTGACAGCTTTTTTTCTGGGAGAAATCCCTGAATTTGGGGATTTTTGGGGTGCAGGTTTGGAGGGGAACAGCTCTGCCTGCCTTTCCCCTCCCTGTCTGTGTCCCCAATGTCCCACCATGGCTGTGTCCCCAATGTCCCACCATGGCTGTTATCAGAGACTGAAATAGTTCATGCCTCAAACATTTATACAACGTTTTGCTCATTATAACAAAAAGTGTATAAAGAAACTACAATCAAAGAAGCCTCCCTGAAGATACCTGACTG
Organism: Lichenostomus cassidix; assembly: GCF_008360975.1. Classification (NCBI taxonomy): domain Eukaryota; kingdom Metazoa; phylum Chordata; class Aves; order Passeriformes; family Meliphagidae; genus Lichenostomus; species Lichenostomus cassidix. Next base: position 1,597,126 of record NW_028147632.1, on the reverse strand, counting down.
GGACTTTGGACTGAGAGTCAAACTGCTGAGATCCCATAAAGGGAAACCTATTGTTCACTCATCTCAGGCTGAGGGAAAGGAATGCACACACAAATCCAAAGCCACCAGCTGCTCTGAGAATCATCCCTGGCTGAGTTTGGGGTGGGGGCAGAGCACAGCTCACTGTGATGCCTAAAATGCTGGGAAAGATTGAGCACAGACCCCGCAGTGTAGGAAAAGGGTATTTGTGGTTGTAAGAAAGAGGTGCAAGCAGGGAGGCGAGGAGGCGCGGCGGCAGAAGGACGTACAGCAGGCAGGCTGCGGTTCTCCAGAGGTTTATTGTAAGGCGCAGCAGGGAGAGGTCCAGGGAGGGAGAGACGCGGTGGAGAGGCGGGGACGGGCACGGGCTCTGGAGCTCCGAAGGCTGCGAGCTGTCAGCGGCAGTTCCCATGGCGGTGGAATGGCGGCGGCGGGGGGGCGAGCAACCAGTGGCATAGGGGTTTTGGGGGGAGGAGAGAGGGGGTGGTTTGGCACGCAGGCCAACCGGGAAAGCCATAGGGAGGAGGGACAGGGGTATCAACCAGTGATTACAAAGGAGGGGAGGATACATAATTCAAACCAACCGATGCTGTCCTGTCACCATGAGTGAAACAGCACAGGCTGTCCCTGCCCCCACGGCCGGCCCTCTGGCTGGCAACTTGGAGGCATAAACCTCCACACCTCCTCCTTCTTTATTAACTAAAGGGCAGAAAAGGTAGATTCGAACATTTCACTCTGAGACCTATTGGTGTTAAATGTACATGCCGAATTATTAATGAACTGCACAAAATGTGCTTGAGGCAATTTACGCGATTTCAGAGTGAAAGTTCGGTTTAAAACAAATAAAGAAACACAAGCATAAATAGCTTTATTGGATGGGGAAGCCTTTGGAGATCCTTTTATGGGGAAAGGGGTAGTTTAAAAGTTTTTATTTTTCAGCTCGATGGTATGAAGCTGCCGGCAAAAATTTTTGATTTTTAGCGCTCGTGTCTCTGCTTGCCGGTGGCTCTTCTTGATGTTTTTTGGTAGCATCTCCGATAGCAACGCATGAATGGAAAGGGTTTGCTTCTTTTCTGAGGAGACACTACTTGAGACACGGTTAATTGACATGACGGTTGGCAATGCTTAGATGTTTCAGGGAGCCCGAAACAGCATGGGGGAGGGAACCATAATGGGCGGGAAGGAGAGAGTAAAAGGCGGGAAAGGAAAGCGGGAGGCGGGAAACGCGAAGGATTGTGGGGAGAAGAAGCTGCTTCAAGGGACTCGAGTATGCCATTTTAAGATGTTAAAGGAGATCCCCCCACCGCCATTTTGGGGGTTTTTGTGACTTAGAGGGAAGAAGGGATGGAAAAAGGGATAAGGATTGAGGGTTTTGGTTATATCAGGTTAGGAAAGGGGAAGGATGAGGGGAAAAGGAGAGTGGGAGGAAGGAAGTTATAAACAAGGGTGAATTAAACGGACTGAAAAGTAATTGAAAAAATTTTAGGATCGGGAGGGAATCCGCAAAGGATGAGCTCTTGGCTTAAAGGGAGACACCTTTCTGATAGTAAACGATTTACCCACTAACTAGAACTTGCAAATTATTATTACTTCGAAAAACCTTTTTGTGTCTTTATGATTCCCTGTGAGCTTTAAGCTCAGCTAAGCAATTCTCTAACCACATTCCCAAACTCAATTTGCAGGACTTGGTGCCGGTTATTATCTAGTGAAAAATCACACTAGTTTTACCATCTGGCGCTAAGTCCTGAGGATAAACTCAAAATGGGATGGGAGAAAGCACATTCTTTTGGGATGTGTAAGACATGGCGCGGGTAATACCCTTATGGGCAACGTCTTACCGAATCCCCGCTGCATGCCCAAAACTGGGGTCTTTGCTCACCCACAGAAGGTACAACAGGATAAACTTAGCAAAACAGGGTGAGTCGGCCCTACCACCTCTTTTCCAGGGTCTCGGGTAAACTCTCAACATAACTTCCCCCCTGTGGTCCTCCTCTGACGAATGAACCAGAGACGTCCTGTCACTAGCTCGCAATCGGCAGCGACCGACGGTCTCTGATTCACCGGCCCCCGGGAGCACCACCTTTCGCGCGAGGTCAAGGCGTGCTACTACCGGCGGTTTACAACAACGCTTCCGTGGGGGCCCAAATAATAATCAGGCCTGCACGTTGGTGCGCTAATTGTTGTCGTGCCTTAACGCCTCCCGGACCTTCACCCAGATGCTCCCTTGGTGAGGAGCGCCTCCTGGGGAAGTACGCCCAGCCCTCGCCCCGGTCACCGCTCAGACGCTGGGCGGTGGGAATATTGCCCACCTGCTGCCCAGAGTGGAGCAGCGCCTAACGAGTGACTAGCGCGCTCAACGGGGAGGAGACGAAGGGCGACGGACAGGATTTCTCCCCTCCGCGGTCGCCGTCTGCACCAAAGGACAGCGGCACCCGCAGCAGCAAAAGAATGCGCATTAAACAAAGTTAAAAAACTAAAAACGCGTCCTTCTGGGGATACAGAGCATGGCGCAGGTTATTATCTAGCACTAAATTGTACTAGTTTTACCTTCTTGCGCCAGCGATCCCAACCACCCGCGGGGGGTTTGGAGTTAGTAAGAAAAAAGGAGAAAAAGAAAATTTTTTGCCTCACCCGTGCAGTGCTCTCCGCTGCTGTTGTGAGCTGGGGAACTGAATTGCATCAGTCCGGTGCATCTGGACTTCATGGGTCAGCTCGCCGCTCACCGGGATCACCGCACTCAGCTTGTGTGCAGGCTTTACCAAAGTCCTGGCTTCAGCCTGCTCTCTTCTTACTCTGCCCTCCGGCTGGCTCTGTCAGTCTCGTCCCAGGGCACTTCACTCTCTCTTCTCAAAGAGAAGTGGGGTCGTGTGGAGGTTCACCAATCCGAACCAGCCGACCCAGAGCCTCAGACGCCAGCTGTCAGCGTGGCGCAGCTCCCCAGAGGGGATGCTGCCTGGTCTGAGGACTCTGAGGATGAAGTATAACCTCCCACACTTCACCCCCTGAAAGTTTGCTTTTAGTTTATTGGTTAAAAGCTTCTGTTACCTCGCCTTGTTACCGCCCCAGTTGCCACCCATGTCCAGAAAGTTCTGTTTCCCTCGTTCCCTCATTGGTTCAATTGTATCCCTCCCCTGGTTGTGTATTATTTGCTGCCCTGCTTGCTTATTCCTGCTGTACCCAAGCCAATTGGCTCCACCCCTGCTGACCCGCCCCTGGAGACCCCGTTTCCCCCTTTTTAAACCCCCCAACCATCGAGGCTCGGAGGGATCGTGCCTCGTGGAGTCTGGCGACAAGACCCCACGTCCGCGGACCGCCCGAGAGCCTCCAGGGTGCCTGCTTCCTCGCTTCCCTTTTAATAAAGCACCTTGGATCTCTCTCTCTCTGCGCCTCTTTGCCTCTTGGGGACTGGAAACCTCCTCGACTCCCCGTCACCAGACCTGACCGTCTGCCGCAGGGCGGCCGATCCCCCCTGTCCCCATCCGGGGAATCAGGCGGCGCCCCCGGGGACCGACTGGACTGGTCCGGAGGGACGGAGCCGGAGCCGAGTGGGCTGGAGGTCAAGCCCAGCTCCTGCAGCAGGTATTCCCTTGGTTTAATAGGATCCCAGGTGCACCACGACGGAAAGAGAGCGACAATATCACGGGTTTGCAATTTATGGACTTCATTGATTAACATCCCTATCTAAAATTCCCCAATGAGAAACCTAACAAATGAAGTCATTGCCCCCTTATTCAAAGTACCTCCCCCCCAAAAAAGTTACAAATTAGTTTACAGAAACATGTCCCAGTGATAAAGCTCTTTCAAGGCTGGTGCCTCATGCTCTTGAAATTGTGGAGATTGTTTCGTCTTCTCCAAAGAATTCTGAACGAGGCTGGAGCACAAGGGTTATAAACATGTGGGGCTGAGATACAGAGAGTAAAAGGTACAGGAATGGGAAAGGGTAAAAAGGATATAAAAAGAGTATAAAAGTACAACGAAAAAGGACAAAAACCCATCAGGCATCAGCAGAAGCCAGGTTTACACAAACTGCCCAGCTGTGGAACCCCCAACCCCACCAAAAAGTGACACAGAAACCCCAAAAAACGACACTGAAACCCCAAAAATTGCGGAAAAAAAACCCAAAAAGTGACACAGAAACCCCAAAAAGTGACATGGAGACTCAAAAAGTGACGATGGGAAACCTCCAGTGGGACAGTGAGACCCCAAAAATGGCAGAGAAAACCCCAAAAATGGAAGAGAAATTCCAGAAAGTGACACAGAACCCCAAAAAACGACACAGAAAGCCCAAAAAACGACACAGAAATCCCCAAAAGTGACAAGAAATCCCCAAAAGTGACACATGAGACCCTAAAAATAACACAGAAACCCCCAAAATGATACAAAAAACCCCAAAAATGACATGACAAAAGCCCAGAAGTGAGACAGAAACCCCAAAAGGTGACCCAGAACCCCCCCAAAAATGACCCAGAAACCCCAAGAAGGACACAAAAATCCCCCAAAACGGCACAGAACCCCCAAAAATCTCCACCGCACGCTGCTGGAGCAGTTCGACATCAAATCGGGACTTTGACGTGAGAGGAGCTGAGGGGAGTCACAATCCATCACAGACCCCCAAATGCCAGGCCTTGCACCACAGCAGTGCAGGTGATGCAAGCAGAGTCTGCTGCTAGAGACTGTCCCCTGCCCCGGGGGGACATGCTGGACATTGTCACCTGGCCTGAGTGTATATTAACCCTTGGCACTCTGTGCTTTTTGGGGGGAAAACCACCACTGAGAAGAGCAGCTGGAGAAGATCAATGTGACATCGTTGGGATCCACGGATGGTGATGTTTTCTTTCTCCCTCTTTCTGTCCCACTCACCTCTTTTCCTACTTCTCTTTTCCTCTCTTTTCTTCCCTCTTTCTCTCATATTTACCATCAAATAAAACCTACACTACTGACTGGCATGTGGTCTCGTTTGCACCTTAATTCGGGCAGAGGTATTTCCAAAGAACCTTAATGTTTGGATCATAACAGCTGTGACCCCAATGTCCCACCCATGTCTCACCTCAATATCTTCATTTTTACCCCAAATTCAGGTGTTTTGAAGGATTGAAATGAAAACAAGACCAAACCTGAAAGAAAAGGATTTACATGTCTGTGCCCACTGAGGATCCATGTGGTTGGGTGGGAGGGAAGAACATTTTTGGACGTTTCCACCCCAAAATCCTGCTTTTTGCCCCAATTCAGAACCATTTGGCTGTGGAAGATGCCACTGGGTGAGAGAAAATCAGAATCATGGAATCAATGAGGTTGCAAAAGACCTCCAAGGCCATCCAGTGTTGCCTCATGCCAAGAGATGATATAACTGAACACAAAAGGTGAGATTTTCTGGGGTGGAAAGTCAACAAATCCGCTCTCCCCAGGGGATTTCTGATGTCCCCAGGAATTCCCATGGACATTCCTGGCCCTGCCTTCATCCAGGTGCCCACGGGGAGCCAGGAGGGTGTGGAGCCACCAGCCAGGTGTCTTTGCCACACGGATCACCAGCAGCACGGATCACCAGGGCTCTGCACAGCTGGGGTCACTGGGGATCATCCAGTGCAGATCTTCCCACTGGGGATGGAGTTGGAGCAGCAATGAAGCTCTTCCTGCACTCGGGACACTCGCAGGGCTTCCCTCACTGGTGCTTCGTCAAGTGAGAGCTCGTGGAGAAGCTCTTCCCACACTCCCCACACTCGTAGGGCTTTTCCCCAGTGTGGATGCGCCGGTGCCTGATGAGGTTGCCATTTTGCTTGAAGCCCTTCCCACAGTCAGGGCAGCGGAAGGGCCTCTCCTGGGTGTGAATGCGCTCATGGCGGAGGAGATTGGAGCTGGTCTGAAACCTCTTCCCACACGTGGGACACTCATAGGGCCTCTCCCCGGTGTGGATCTTCTTGTGCTTGATCAGGCTGGAGCTGTTGCTGAAGCTCTTCCCACATTCCACGCAATCGTAGGGCTTTTCCCCAGTGTGGATCACCTGGTGCCGCATCAGGGTGCACATCCGGCTGAAGCTCTTCCCACACTTCCCACACTCATAGGGCTTTTCCCCAGTGTGGATGCGCCGGTGGGTGATGAGGGTGGAGTTTTGCTTGAAGCCCTTCCCACAGTCAGGGCAGCGGAAGGGCCTCTCCTGGGTGTGAATGCGCTCATGGACGAGGAGATGGGAGCTGGTGTTAAACCTCTTCCCACACTTCCCACACTCGTAGGGCCTCTCCCCAGTATGGATCTTCTTGTGCTGCATCAGGTTGGAGCTGTGGCTGAAGCTCTTCCCACATTCCGTGCAATCGTAGGACTTTTCCCCAGTGTGGATCATCTGGTGTGTGATCAGGTTGGACATCTGGCTAAAGCTTTTCCCACACTTCCCACACTCATAGGGCTTTTCCCCAGTGTGGATCCTCTGGTGCATGATCAGCTCAGATCTCCGCCTGAAGCTTTTCCCACATTCCCCACACTTGTGGGGCTTCTCTCTGCTCTCAGGCTTCTCCCCCAGCTCCGAGCTCCGGCTGCATCTCTGGGCCTTTTCCTCCTCCTCCATCCGGCCACGCCTTGGCAATGACAAATCCTGCTTTGGGGCAAAAACAAGGGCTCAGCGCCTTGCCCTGGGGGTTCCTCCTGTCCAGCTCCAGCTCTGCAACTCTCCCAGGGGTTTGTGTCCATAAAAACCCCAAACCACCACCATTCACCTCAAAACCCTAACAGGATTTCCCCCTCTGTGCTCTTTGCACTTTGGCCTCCTCAGGCTCTCCCTTCCCTGCACTCATGGGGCTCCCGTGGCTCCCAGGCTTCCCTATTTTCCAGGGTCCCGCTTAGGGATGATCCGGGGGCTTTGGGGGTCCCAGGGGTCCCTTCTCCCCTCATTCTCTGCTCCGCGCTTCCAGGGATCCCAGGCTTCCCCCTTAGCCACGCTCCCCCCTCTCCAGCCTGCCGGGGCTCCCCCAGCTCCGCCATCGCCCCTCTCCGCTCACCCCACTCCGGGGCTCCCGCCCTTCCCCTCCACCGCTCTCCCGGCCGGACCCCATGCCCCATGTCCCCCTCCCACCCCGACACCGGGCCGTGCCCACCTGCAGCCCCCAAAATATCCCCCAAAGCCCCACTGGCGCCTCAGCTTTGCCCTTCCGCCACATCCAAACATTTCCCCCGCACAATCAAACCCTCCCAGCGACCCTAAACGAGATTTGGGGCTCAATCCCGGAAGCTGCGAGCTCCAAACACCCGCCCAGAAAAAACGCCGCTCGGGGACCCCCGAGACATTTGGGGCGACTTCCTCCTCCCCCTCACCTGCGGCGTGCGGGGCGCCGATGCTCCCGGGGCTGCGGCAGACAAAGAGCTGCGCGCGGCTTCTGCTGCTCCTCCTCTTCCTCTCTCCAACCTCTTCCTGCTCCTCCTCTTCCTCTCTCCTCCTTCCTCCTCCCGCGGCTCCTCCTCCTTCCTCCTCCCGCCTCCTCCTCCTGCTCGGATCTCCGGCCTTTCTCCCGCTCCTTCCTCATCCCTCCTCCTCCTCCTCCATCCCTTCTCCTCCTGCCCCCAAGCCCAGCGCCCACCCTTTCCCCCCCTTTTCCCCACGCCGTCGCATGCCGCGGGAGGAGCCGGGATGGAGCCGGGGCAGGTCGGGCTGGGGCAGCGCTGGGCTCCGGGCCAGGCCTGGGCGCCCCCCACGCGCCCCCTCGCCAAATTGGGCTGGCGGGAAGCGCTGGGGGCGAGGGGGGGGCGCAGGTGGGGTTGGGGTGGGGAGCGCTGGGCGCTGCGGGTCTGCCTGGGAACTGGAGAGTCATCAGCGCCGCGAGCTCGGATTGGATCAGAATCGCTCAGCGCCTTCTCCCATTGGCTCATTTTCGCGGGGCTATTTTTCGGGGCTGTTTTTCTCTGGGGTTTGGAGGTTCTCGGGGCTCAGGAGGTCTCAGCGCCCTTTTGGGGTTCGCTGTGTGCCGTGTCGGGGTTCAGCTGCCTCCCAAGGCCCCCAGAGCGGGGTGACACTTGGGGACACACGGGGGTCCCCATTCCCGATCCATCCCGGGGTCAGGTCTGCCCCCCAGACACAGCCCTACCGCGGGGTCCCCCAAGTCCCTCCCCAGTGCCCCCCAACAAACGCGACCGGAGCCAACTGGGAAGCTTTATTGGGAGCACTGGGAGCAGCCGTGCGGGGTCAGAGTGACAGCAGGGCTGGGGGGACACACGACCCCGTGTGACTGGAGTGTGAAGGATCTGCTGGAAGTCCGCAGCACTTCAGCAACCAGGAATGAACTCAAAAGAACCCTCCCGGGTGGCCTCTAGGAAGGGGACAGTGTCAGTCCAGGAGCACAGGGCTGGCAGGGTTTGGCTGTGTCCAGGGCTCTGGAAGAGACATGGTGCTCTGCTGGGACTGACATGCCTGGGCCTGGGCAGTTCAGCCGTAGCTGTCCCCTGTCCCTGTCTGTGTCCCCTGTCACTGTCTGTGTCCCTTATCCCTGTCTGTGTCCCCTGTCCCTGTCTGTATCCCTTGTCCCTGTCTGTGTCCCCTGTCCCTGGCTGTGTCCCCTGTCCCTGGCTGTGTCCCTTGTTCCTGGCTGTGTCCCCATCCCTTGTCTCTCCTGCTGCCAGCTCAGTGAGTGGCACACAGGCTGAGGGTCCCTCCTCTGTTCCCTGGGCGTCGGGTGGGAGATGTGAGGGCTGAGCCTGCTCAGGACAGCTCCATCCTCACGACGAACTGCTCTTTCCAGCTCCAGGCCAGAGGATCAGATCCCACCTCAAGTTTATCGTGGTGCTGGTTGTGCTGCTAGCCCTGGTTGTGGCTCTGGGGGTGTCCTTGGCTGCTGTGTCAGGTAAGGGAGGAGCAGCAGCCTCAGCCCAACCCCTCGGGGCACTGCTGGCTCACTGCTGCCTGAGGGGAGAATGCTCAGACATTCTTCTCCATTTCCCTCTGCAGGGAGAATACACAGAGAGACTCCAGTTACTCCAGTTAACCCTGCAGCTCGGGTGCTGCTGGCCTGTCCCCATGGCTGGGTTGGGTACAACGGGATCTGCTACTTCCTCTCGAGGCATCGTCTCTCCTGGGATCAGGCTAAGGCTCGGTGCTCCGAGCTCGAGGCTTCCCTGGCTGTGCTCACTGACAAGGAAATGGTGAGTGAGGGGTTTGGGGGGTTTGGGAAGGCCAAGGGGACCCTGGGGAGCTCCTGGGCTAGGAGTCCATAGTTTGCTCCTCTCTCCTTGCCAGGAGTTCCTGTTCCGCCTCAGCAGGAATGTTGATTACTGGCTCGGGCTGCACAGACAGGGCCAGTGGCTGCAGTGGGTGGATGGCAGCAACTTCAGCTCCTCCTGAGTCCTGGGGGGCACAGGCAGAGCCTTGGGGGCACAGGCAGAGCTTTGGGGGCACAGGCAGGGCCCGGGGGCACAGGCAGAGCCTTGGGGGCACAGGCAGAGCCTGGGGGGCACAGGCAGGGCCCTGGGGGGCACAGGCAGAGCCTTGGGGGCACAGGCAGAGCCTGGGGGCACAGGGGCACAATGTGTTCCCCTGAGGTTCCAGCAATGTCTCTGCTCCTCCCTGCAGGGTTCCTGTGCTGGGCAATGCAGGGTGTGTGCACCCGGCTGAGAATTATCTCGGGAGTGCAATCTGTTCAAATGAGATGCAGTGTATCTGCAGCAGACCCCAAACCCACCTCTAATGGGGAATGGAGGAAGGATATTTTCTGTGCTGGGCAGTCTCAGCTTCACCTCATCCCCCCAGCATGGGGATTTCCTTCCTCAGCTGCAGTGTCTGCCTTGCACTGATCCTCAGGGTCACATCACTGCCTGTTCTGCAGGAGATGAACCTGCAGGAAGAGGAGATGATGAGAAAACAGATGTGTGGCTGCCTGGGCTGAGCCTGGGGGTTCTTTTGTCATTCTGAAAGCTTCACAAAAGTCATGTTTCTCTTGCACTCTGTATGTTTACTAACTAGGTACATATATATTTGTATGTCCCTGTGGATTCAGCTGTGAAACCTTTGCTGCCTTATGACCTTGGCTGGGGTAAGGTTCTGATAATACCAAAGTCATGATTTGACCCCAGAGGGGCCATTCCCTTAAGGGTTGGACTGCGTCCTTGTGGGTCCCTTCCAACTCAGAGCATTCGCTGAGAGGTCCTTGTGCGACCTCCATCAGTATTTATAGTGTAAATGTTGTTGTTGTTATTTCCTTCATTACTTTATTACTTTTGTAAGAAATGCTAATCAAGGCCGTGCTGTCCCTCGTGTCCCCTCAGCACCTGCAGCCCTGTCCCTTGCCCTGCTGCCCCTGCCCCGGGGGCTTCAGCCGAGCCAGAGCCTCTTCCCAGTGCTCCCAGTGCTCCCAGTCTGCCCGTGCAGCCTCCAGCAGCCAGCGAGGCCTTCAGCTGGGCCGGCAGAGAGGAGCTGCTGGAGCTCCCAAATCAGTTGGGTTCCGTTTGTCCTTCCCAGCCTGGGGAACAACGATTTGGGAGTTTTCTGCCCAAACGCTGTCCGTTCCTCCGCTCAGCCCAAGGGGTTTGGGGAGATTTTGGCTTTTTGGGGGAAATGAAAGCGATGTGGGGCTGAGGGAGATCGTCCCTCAGAGCCTCTCTGGCCAATCAGAGCTCGAGAACGAGGAGTGGCGGCAGAATCAGCCAATCGAAGCTAGGGCGGGCTTTCTAATCGGCGAATCAGCCAATGAGATCTAGCGTCGGGTTTATGGCGGGAAAATCAGCCAATGGGAGCGAGGGGCGGGCTTTGCACGGTAGGCGGAGTTTCCCTGAGGGAAGCGGCGCTCCGCGGATCTTCCTTCCAAATGTCTGTTCGCAATGGCTCCGGAAAGTCCCGGGCCGGGCAGGAGGCCAGGGAACCGCTGTGGGTGAGTCCGGGATGGAGCAGAGAGCTCCCTGCAGCCCCGGCAGGAGCCCAGAGGGTGGAGCAGGAGATGCGTGAGAGGGGCCGTGGGAAGCCCCCGCAGAACCTCGGGATTTTTGGGCCTGTGGGGATCCTCGCCTGAGCAGCCTTTTCTGAGGGGTTGTGTCCCCTGGGAGAGACCCCAGGCTGGAGCAGGACAGGGATTCCTCTCTGTGACCATGATACCAAAATCAGCCAGAAAATGAGCTTTCTAGCAATGCTTCTAATTTGAAGCATTTGAAAGCAGCCGTTTTTTCTTTATCAGTGCTGAACAAACCCCGAGGATCTCTTCTTTAATCTAGTGTGTGGGGTAAAACTTCCGAATGGGGTATTTGTTCCACGCAGATCACACATATTCATTACTAAATACTTCCTGGCTAATTCATAAACCTTTCCTCGTGCTCCTTTCCATCCATCCACCTCCTGCTCAGAGTCCTTTTGTGGTCCTGGAGGGACATCTAAAGGGGTTTCTGGTGATTGCACTCACTGATGTTTGGAGGAAAGCTCAGCTTTCCTCGAAATTGCTTCTCGTTGCATAACTTGCCCAACCTCACTGTAATTCTCTTTCTCTGTTCCTGCCCTGATTTCATCTATGTTTATCATCCTGTTTGCACACCTTTATCCCCTTTTATCTCTCTGCTCGCTAATCTTTAAGCTCTATCCAGCACCTTTAGGGGAACTGAAAATTTCTATTGTCTGTTCTTGATCAAGTCTCCCCTTTTTGTGTGATTCTGTGTCTTTTTGGAGCAGTCCCAGCCCAAAGTGTCACAGGGACTCTGCCGTGGGATGATGACACACCCAGAGCAGACAGATGTTGCAATTACAGTGTATCCGAGTTCAATTACAATATAACCACCTTCAATTACAATGTATCTAACATCACTTAAAACCTGCCCGATGTGGATTACAATATACCGGAAACCAATTTTTAAAAAATGTATCCAATTGCAGATACAAAGTTATTCCTTCTTCATTTTGGAGCAAATCCCTGTCCCAGAACCTGTCTGGAATTTAACACTTTTCACAGTTCACTGACAATCTCTGGCACCATGTGGAATGGTGGTTTAATAACTGGCAGAGTGATCTGTGAAACAAAAATGTGTGCTCCTCCTCTCTGCAGCTGTTTTTGGCCCTGGGAGCCAAGTAATTTCATCATTTTCATCCTGTTTGGTTCTCTGCTGTGCTCTGCAGTGCAGAACGGAAACTTCAGCTGGTTTTGCTCTTCCTGTAGTCTTAGATCAACATGAACTCTGCTGATAACAAAGCTCTCTCTGCTCAGAGTGCACTAAGGCAAAACACACTTACAATCCCTGCAGATCTTTACTTTTCTTTCCCTCAGTTGCAATGTCCATGTTAAAGCAACCATTTAGTCCTTCTGTGCTGAAACAACTCGTGGCAGAGCAGAGCATTAGATTAAATAACCTCATTCAGGGTGGTCAGTGCAAATCCTGCAATGCATCTTCTGTTGACAAAAAAAAGTTATTTCTTTCTGTGTTGTTTCCAATCTGGGTTCTCAGTCAGGCTTGCCTTTAAACATAGCCGGGCTAGAATAAACTTCTTGTGATTGTTTGGAGTGTTTCTGATTTTGGAGCCCAACAGAAGCACAGCAGGATTTTGAATTTCAAAGGTGATTTCCTGTCCCACTGTACAACAGGACTGAGCTCAGTCAGTGGCTCCTCTGGTGTCCCAAACCCTTCTGTCCCACGTGTGTCCCACAGAGCTCAGGCTCTGTCCCACAGTGAATTTTGGGATCCTGATTTAGCAGCTCCATGGCTGTGACTCCTCACTAGCAGCTGGGCCATCCTTGGCTCACATCACTGCTCTGTTCAGCAAAATTGGCAGTGACTCCTCCCTGAGCCACTGGGAATTGTGGTGGAACACCTTGGGAAAGATTTTGGCTCTCAGAAGTGAATAATTCAAAAGATCCCTGGGACCTGCCAAGCCCAGAGCCAGAATTACCAGTGTTTCCTTTTGTTTTTGGAGCACAGCCCGAGTATGATTAGCCAAAGCAATAAAATCTTTATGGGTAATTTCAAAACTCCAGATCATAATCAATAATTCCTGATCCATGCCCTGATCATGCCAAGGAAGGTCTGCAACTCCCTCACAGTTTGTCTCCTGCTCAGTTGAATTTAACCTATGAAATTTCAAAATCCAGAACATTAACATCAGAGAATTTCAAACCCTTTTTCCAGTAAATTTCCTCCTAATAATGACGTTCTGGAGAGCTGGGCAGGTGCAAAAATCCATGAATTATCCATCATTTCCCCAGTTTGAATTCAATTAGATGGAAAAGGCACTCATTTCACTGACAGTTGTGACAAAATCACCACTTCATTCCCCTTGCAGGGTGTTTAATTTGGAATAAACAGCTCCTGTGCCTACCAAAAATCCCAATTTTCCATTTCCCTGAGGCAGAAACTTCTGGTTCTCTTCACAATTTCTCTGCTCTTGCCAGGAGAATGAGCTGGGAGGAGTCCTGGGTTTCACCTGAGGATCCCAAAGTCCATCCTTCCACAAAATGCACTTGGATTTGCTCCCAATCTTCCTAATGAAGGTTGAAGAACTGAATCCCAAAGCAATCCTCCCCCTCCCTGGTAGCTGATTTCATCTTTAATTGCTATCACTTTGAATTTTGTCATCTCCTGAATATATGAGGTTTTATTTGGGGTCAGATTTACCTCTCATGAAATGTCAGGAGTTTCACTCTCAAAAGCAGCAGTGCTCTGGAATCGCTGCTGTTTTACTCTAACATTGTGACAGGCCAGCGGCAACACGGCGGCACAGCCAGGGAGGGAGGGAGGGAGGGAGGGAGACGGGAGAAGGAAGCCGCCACAGCCCCCCTGCCGCCCCCTGCATCCCCGCCATCCGCCCGCAGCGAGCCCCGAGCCCCGGCACAAGGCAGCGCGGCTCCCACCTGCGCTGGGACAGCCTCTCCGAGCTCCGCCGCCGCCTCCCCGGGCTCCGCCCGCTGCCGCCGCTCCCGGGCCGCACACACGCTCCCACCATGGCGCCGCTGCTGCCCCACTAAAGCCCTGCCTGCCTGCCTGCCTGCCTGGGGCGACACCAGCGCCGGCCTTGTCCCCGCTCGCTGGCACCGAGCAGCAATGGCGCTGGGACAATCCCGAGTGACAGCACAGCCAGCCAAGGGCAGCGAGGCGCGGGCTCTGCACAGCGCACAGCCCAAGCCCCGCGCTCTCAGTGCCCCCCGGGCTGGCCGAGGCCAAAGCCGCACATGAGGAACAGCCCTGCAACGGGCCCGGGCCCAAGGCGCCATTGCTCTGCAAACAGCGACCAAGTTCTCCGCACCTCCCGGCCCCACCTCGGCACGCAGCCCCCGGGGCAGCCCCACGGCCCCCACGGCAGCTCCCAGCCTCCGCCAGCCGCCCTGCAACGGCCCAGGGGGAGCAGGCCAAGGGACGCGGCTGCCGGCGCCCAGGGGACGCCAGGGACAGCGGGGGCACTTCACAAGCCTTTCCTGCAAAAGAGAAAACCATCAGCAAGGAAAAAGCACCAGCAGCGCTGGCTCCAGAGCACAGGGCCACACGAGGCCATGGCACATTGCAGTGGGGTGACGCTGGCCCCATGCCAGGCACCCAGCAGAGCTGCTCTCTCACTGCCCTGCACAGCCGCCATGGGGAGAGAAAATGGAACCAAGGCTTCCTGAGCTGATAGAAGGACCTGGCTAAGAGATCCCTCATCCAACACCTTTGTGCACAAAACAGGCTGGAAATTGCATATGTGAATTGAATTTATTGCTAACAAACTCAGAATAGGAGAAGAAGTAAAGTTTGACCATATAAAACACCTTCTTCTCAAATTACAGGGATCACCTGGAATGGGGGTCACCAGGATTCTGCCCAACGGGGGTCACTGGGGATCATCCACTGCAGATCTTCCCACTGGGGATGGAGTTGGAGCAGCAATGAAGCTCTACCTGCACTCGGGACACTCGCAGGGCTTCCCTCACTGGTGCCTCCGTTGGTGCTGAGTCAAGTGAGAGCTCCTGGAGAAGCTCTTCCCACACTCCCCACACTCGTAGGGCTTTTCCCCACTGTGGATGCGCCGGTGGGTGATGAGGTGGGAGTTTCGGTTGAAGCCCTTCCCACAGTCAGGGCAGCGGAAGGGCCTCTCCTGGGTGTGAATGCGCTCATGGAGAAGGAGATCGGAGCTCCTCTGAAACCTCTTCCCACACTTCCCACACTCATAGGGCCTCTCCCCAGTGTGGATCTTCTTGTGCTTGAACAGGGCAGAGCTGTGCCCAAAGCTCTTCCCACATTCTCCACAATCGTAGGGCTTT
This sequence comes from Lichenostomus cassidix, assembly GCF_008360975.1. Taxonomy (NCBI): domain Eukaryota; kingdom Metazoa; phylum Chordata; class Aves; order Passeriformes; family Meliphagidae; genus Lichenostomus; species Lichenostomus cassidix. The sequence continues at coordinate 1,581,935 of NW_028147632.1, read as the reverse complement.
TCCCCAGTGTGGATCACCTGGTGCCGCATCAGGGTGCACATCCGGCTGAAGCTCTTCCCACACTTCCCACACTGATAGGGCTTTTCCCCTGTGTGGATCATCTGGTGTTTGATCAGCTGGCAGCTCTCCTGAACCTTTTCCCACATTCCCCACACTTGTGGGGCTTCTCTCTGCCCTCAGGCTTCTCCCCCAGCTCCGAGCTCCGGCTGCATCTCCGGGCCTTTTCCTCCTCCTCCATCCGGCCACGCCTTGGCAATGACGAATCCTGCTTTGGGGGAAAAACAAGCGCTCAGCGCCTTGCCCTGGGGGTTCCTCCTGCCCAGCTCCAGCTCTGCAACTCTCCCATGGGTTTGTGTCCATAAAAACCCCAAACCACCACCATTCACCTCAAAACCCTCCCAGCGTTTCCCCCTCTCTGCTCTTTGCACTTTGGCCTCCTCAGGCTCTCCCTTCCCTGCACTCATGGGGCTCCCGTGGCTCCCGGGCTTCCCTATTTTCCAGGGTCCCGCTCAGGGATGATCCGGGGGCTTTGGGGCTCCCAGGGGTCCCTTCTCCCCTCATTCTCTGCTCCGCGCTTCCAGGGATCCCAGGCTTCCCCTTAGCCACGCTCCCCCCTCTCCAGCCTGCCGGGGCTCCCCCAGCTCCGCCATCGCCCCTCTCCGCTCACCCCACTCCGGGGCTCCCGCCCTTCCCCTCCACCGCTCTCCCGGCCGGACCCCATGCCCCATGTCCCCCTCCCCCCCCGACACCGGGCCGTGCCCACCTGCAGCCCCCAAAATATCCCCCAAAGCCCCACTGCCGCCTCAGCTTTGCCCTTCCGCCACATCCAAACGTTCCCCCCGCACAATCAAACCCTCCCAGCGACCCTTCACGAGATTTGGGGCTCAATCCCGGAAGCTGCGAGCTCCAAACACCCGCCCAGAAAAAACGCCGCTCGGGGACCCCCGAGACATTTGGGGCGATTCCTCCTCCCCCTCACCTGCGCCATGCGGGGCGCCGA
>NW_028147632.1:1560742-1580448 GCF_008360975.1 Lichenostomus cassidix | reverse complement strand
AAGCAGGATTTGTCATTGCCAAGGCATGGCTGGATGGAGGAGGAGGAAAAGGCCCAGAGAGGCAGCCGGAGCTCGGAGCTGGGGGAGAAGCCTGAGAGCAGAGAGAAGCCCCACAAGTGTGGGGAATGTGGGAAAAGCTTCAGGCGGAGATCTGAGCTGATCATGCACCAGAGGATCCACACTGGGGAAAAGCCCTATGAGTGTGGGAAGTGTGGGAAAAGCTTTAGCCAGATGTCCAACCTGATCACACACCAGGTGATCCACACTGGGGAAAAGTCCTACGATTGCACGGAATGTGGGAAGAGCTTCAGCCACAGCTCCAACCTGATGCAGCACAAGAAGATCCATACTGGGGAGAGGCCCTACGAGTGTGGGAAGTGTGGGAAGAGGTTTAACACCAGCTCCCATCTCCTCCTCCATGAGCGCATTCACACCCAGGAGAGGCCCTTCCGCTGCCCTGACTGTGGGAAGGGCTTCAAGCAAAACTCCACCCTCATCACCCACCGGCGCATCCACACTGGGGAAAAGCCCTATGAGTGTGGGAAGTGTGGGAAGAGCTTCAGCCGGATGTGCACCCTGATGCGGCACCAGGTGATCCACACTGGGGAAAAGCCCTACGATTGCGTGGAATGTGGGAAGAGCTTCAGCAACAGCTCCAGCCTGATCAAGCACAAGAAGATCCACACCGGGGAGAGGCCCTATGAGTGTCCCACGTGTGGGAAGAGGTTTCAGACCAGCTCCAATCTCCTCCGCCATGAGCGCATTCACACCCAGGAGAGGCCCTTCCGCTGCCCTGACTGTGGGAAGGGCTTCAAGCAAAATGGCAACCTCATCAGGCACCGGCGCATCCACACTGGGGAAAAGCCCTACGAGTGTGGGGAGTGTGGGAAGAGCTTCTCCACGAGCTCTCACTTGACGAAGCACCAGTGAGGGAAGCCCTGCGAGTGTCCCGAGTGCAGGAAGAGCTTCATTGCTGCTCCAACTCCATCCCCAGTGGGAAGATCTGCACTGGATGATCCCCAGTGACCCCAGCTGTGCAGAGCCCTGGTGATCCGTGCTGCTGGTGATCCGTGTGGCAAAGACACCTGGCTGGTGGCTCCACACCCTCCTGGCTCCCCGTGGGCACCTGGATGAAGGCAGGGCCAGGAATGTCCATGGGAATTCCTGGGGACATCAGAAATCCCCTGGGGAGAGCGGATTTGTTGACTTTCCACCCCAGAAAATCTCACCTTTTGTGTTCAGTTATATCATCTCTTGGCATGAGGCAACACTGGATGGCCTTGGAGGTCTTTTGCAACCTCAGGGATTCCATGATTCTGATTTTCTCTCACCCAGTGGCATCTTTCACAGCCAAATGGTTCTGAATTGGGGCAAAAAGCAGGATTTTGGGGTGGAAACGTCCAAAAATGTTCTTCCCTCCCACCCAACCACATGGATCCTCAGCGGGCACAGACATGTAAATCCTTTTCTTTCAGGTTTGGTCTTGTTTTCATTTCAATCCTTCAAAACACCTGAATTTGGGGTAAAAATGAAGATATTGAGGTGAGACATGGGTGGGACATTGGGGTCACAGCTGTTATGATCCAAACATTGAGGTTCTTTGGAAATACCTCTGCCCGAATTAAGGTGCAAACGAGACCACATGCCAGTCAGTAGTGTAGGTTTTATTTGATAGTAAATATGAGAGAAAGAGGGAGGAAAAGAGAGGAAAAGAGAAGTAGGAAAAGAGGTGAGGGGGACAGAAAGAGGGAGAAAGAAAACATCACCATCCGTGGATCCCAACGATGTCACATTGATCTTCTCCAGCTGCTCTTCTCAGTGGTGGTTTTCCCCCCAAAAAGCACAGAGTGCCAAGGGTTAATATACACTCAGGCCAGGTGACAATGTCCAGCATGTCCCCCCGGGGCAGGGGACAGTCTCTAGCAGCAGACTCTGCTTGCATCACCTGCACTGCTGTGGTGCAAGGCCTGGCATTTGGGGGTCTGTGATGGATTGTGACTCCCCTCAGCTCCTCTCACGTCAAAGTCCCGATTTGATGTCGAACTGCTCCAGCAGCGTGCGGTGGAGATTTTTGGGGGTTCTGTGCCGTTTTGGGGGATTTTTGTGTCCTTCTTGGGGTTTCTGGGTCATTTTTGGGGGGGTTCTGGGTCACCTTTTGGGGTTTCTGTCTCACTTTTGGGCGTTTGTCATGTCATTTTTGGGGTTTTTTGTATCATTTTGGGTGTTTCTGTGTCATTTTTAGGGTCTCAAGTGTCACTTTTTGGGATTTCTGTGTCACTATTGGGGATTTCTGTGTCAATTTTGGGGTTTCTTTGTCGTTTTTTGGGGTTCTGTGTCACTTTTTGGGATTTCTCTTCCATTTTGGGGGTTTTCTCTGCCATTTTTGGGGTCTCACTGTCCCACTGGAGGTTTCCCATCGTCACTTTTTGAGTCTCCATGTCACTTTTTGGGGTTTCTGTGTCACTTTTTGGGGTTTTTTTTCTGCAATTTTTGGGGTTTCAGTGTCGTTTTTTGGGGTTTCTGTGTCACTTTTTGGTGGGGTTGGGGGTTCCACAGCTGGGCAGTTTGTGTAAACCTGGCTTCTGCTGATGCCTGATGGGTTTTTGTCCTTTTTCATTGTACTTTTATACTCTTTTTATATCCTTTTTACCCTTTCCCATTCCTGTACCTTTTACTCTCTGTGTCTCAGCCCCACATGTTTATAACCCTTGTGCTCCAGCCTCGTTCAGAATTCTTTGGAGAAGACGAAACAATCTCCACAATTTCAAGAGCATGAGGCACCAGCCTTGAAAGAGCTTTATCACTGGGACATGTTTCTGTAAACTAATTTGTAACTTTTTTCTGGGGGGAGGTAATTTGAATAAGGGGGCAATGACTTCATTTGTTAGGTTTCTCATTGGGGAATTTTAGATAGGTATGTTAATCAGTGAAGTCCATAAATTGCAAACCCGTGATATTGTCGCTCTCTTTCCGTCGTGGTGCACCTGGGATCCTATTAAACCAAGGGAATATTTTCCTACACTGCGGGGTCTGTGCTCAATCTTTCCCAGCATTTTAGGCATCACAGTGAGCTGTGCTCTGCCCCCACCCCAAACTCAGCCAGGGATGATTCACAGAGCAGCTGGTGGCTTTGGATTTGTGTGTGCATTCCTTTCCCTCAGCCTGAGATGAGTGAACAATAGGTTTCCCTTTATGGGATCTCAGCAGTTTGACTCTCAGTCCAAAGTCCCAGTCAGGTATCTTCAGAGAGGATTTTTGATTGTAGCTTCTTTGTACACTTTTTGTTATAATGAGCAAAACTTTGTATCGATGTTTGAGGCGTGAAATATTTCAGTGTCTGATAACAGCCATGGTGGGACACTGGGGACACAGCCAGGGTGGGACATTGGGGACACAGCCATGGTGGGACATTGGGGACACAGACAGGGTGGGACATTGGGGACACAGACAGGGAGGGCAAAGGCAGGCAGAGCTTTCCCCGTCCAAAACTGCACCCAAAAATCCCCAAATTCAGGAATTTCTCCCAGAAAAAAGCTGTCAGGAGCTTCCTGAATGGAGGGAAAGGGGCGATGGGACATTTAAAAGAGTTGAATTGGGTTTGACACCCCTGGTATTGGGTTTGGTCCTCCTGGAACTGGATTGGATTGACTGGGAATTGGGTTGGATTTACCTGGAATTTGGTTTGATCCACCTGGAACTGGATTTGGTTTACCTGGAATGGGGTTTTCTCGACCTGGAATTGGGTTTGACCCCCCTGGAATTTGTTTTGACTCACCTGGAGCTGGGTTGGATCAATCTGGGATTCAGTTTGATTTACCTGGAATTGGGTTGGATTTACATTGGATTTACCCGTAAAGATTTTGTTGTTTGGGCTGATTATACTCGGGCTGTGCTCCAAAAACAAAAGGAAACACTGGTAATTCTGGCTCTGGGCTTGGCAGGTCCCAGGGTTCTTTTGAATTATTCACTTCTGAGAGCCAAAATCTTTCCCAAGGTGTTCCACCACAATTCCCAGTGGCTCAGGGAGGAGTCACTGCCAATTTTGCTGAACAGATCAGTGATGTGAGCCAAGGATGGCCCAGCTGCTAGTGAGGAGTCACAGCCATGGAGCTGCTAAATCAGGATCCCAAAATTCACTGTGGGACAGAGCCTGAGCTCTGTGGGACACAGGTGGGACAGAAGGGTTTGGGACACCAGAGGAGCCACTGACTAAGCTCAGTCCTGTTGTACAGTGGGACAGGAAATCACCTTTGAAATTCAAAATCCTGCTGTGCTTCTGTTGGGCTCCAAAATCAGAAACACTCCAGACAATCACAAGAAGTTTATTCTAGCCCGGCTATGTTTAAAGGCAAGCCTGACTGAGAACCCAGACTGGAAACAACACAGAAAGAAGTAACTTGTTTTTGTCAACAGAAGATGCATTGCAGGATTTGCACTGACCACCCTGAATGAGGTTATTTAATCTAATGCTCTGCTCTGCCATGAGTTGTTTCAGCACAGAAGGACTAAATGGTTGCTTTAACATGGACATGGCAACTGAGGGACAGAAAAGTAAAGATCTGCAGGGATTGTAAGTGTGGTTTGCCTTAGTGCACTCTGAGCAGAGAGAGCTTTGTTATCAGCAGAGTTCATGTTGATCTAAGACTACAGGAAGAGCAAAACCAGCTGAAGTTTCCGTTCTGCACTGCAGAGCACAGCAGAGAGCCAAACAGGATGAAAATGATGAAATTACTTGGCTCCCAGGGCCAAAAACAGCCGCAGAGAGGAGGAGCACACATTTTTGTTTCACAGATCACTCTGCCAGTTATTAAACCACCATTCGACATGGTGCCAGAGATTGTCAGTGAACTGTGAAAAGTGTTAAATTCCAGACAGGTTCTGAGACAGGGATTTGCTCCAAAATGAAGAAGGAATAACTTTGTATCTGCAATTGGATACATTTTAAAAAGTGGTATTGGGTATATTGTAATCAACACGTTTCAAGTGATGTTAGATACATTGTAATTGAAGATGGTTATATTGTAATTGAACTTGGATACACTGTAATTGCAACATCTGTCTGCTCTGGGTGTGTCATCATCCCACGGCAGAGTCCCTGTGACACTTTGTGCTGGGACTGCTCCAAAAAGACACAGAATCACACAAAAAGCGGAGACTTGATCAAGAACAGACAATAGAAATTTTCAGTTCCCCTAAAGGTGCTGGATAGAGCTTAAAGATTAGCGAGCAGAGAGATAAAAGGGGATAAAGGTGTGCAAACAGGATGATAAACATAGATGAAATCAGGGCAGGAACAGAGAAAGAGAATTACAGTGAGGTTGGGCAAGTTATGCAACGAGAAGCAATTTCGAGGAAAGCTGAGCTTTCCTCCAAACATCAGTGAGTGCAATCACCAGAAACACCTTTAGATGTCCCTCCAGGACCACAAAAGGACTCTGAGCAGGAGGTGGATGGATGGAAAGGAGCACGAGGAAAGGTTTATGAATTAGCCAGGAAGTGTTTAGTAATGAATATGTGTGATCCGCGTGGAACAAATACCCCATTCGGAAGTTTTACCCCACACATCAGATTAAAGAAGAGATCCTCGGGGTTTGTTCAGCACTGATAAAGAACGGCTGCTTTCAAATGCTTCAAATTAGAAGCATTGCTAGAAAGCTCATTTTCTGGCTGATTTTGGTATCATGGTCACAGAGAGGAATCCCTGTCCTGCTCCAGCCTGGGGTCTCTGCCAGGGGACACAACCCCTCAGAAAAGGCTGCTCAGGCGAGGATCCCCACAGGCCCAAAAATCCCGAGGTTCTGCGGGGGCTTCCCACGGCCTCTCTCACGCATCTCCTGCTCCACCCTCTGGGCTCCTGCCGGGGCTGCAGGGAGCTCTCTGCTCCATCCCGGACTCACCAGGGCGGTTCCTTGGCCTCCTGCCCAGCCCGGGACATTCCAGGGCAATCCCGGGTCTGACATTGAGGCTCCGCGGAGCTTCGAGCCCCTCAGAGAACTTTTTATAGAACCCGCCCAAAGCCCGCCCTTCGCACCCATTGGCTGATGTTCCCGCCCGAACCCCACTGCTCCTTTTGATTGTCTGAATCTCCTGCCACTCCTCATCCTCACGCACTGATTGGCCAGAGCTGCTCTGAGGGACAATCCCGCCTTGTCCCCACATCGCTTTCATTTCCCCCAAAAAGCCAAAATCTCCCCAAACCCCTTGGGCTGAGCGGAGGAACGGACAGGGTTTGGGCAGAAAACTCCCAAATCGTTGTTCCCCAGGCTGGGAAGGACAAACGGAACCCAACTGATTTGGGAGCTCCAGCAGCTCCTCTCTGCCGGCCCAGCTGAAGGCCTCGCTGGCTGCTGGAGGCTGCACGGGCAGACTGGGAGCACTGGGAAGAGGCTCTGGCTCGGCTGAAGCCCCCGGGGCAGGGGCAGCAGGGCAAGGGACAGGGCTGCAGGTGCTGAGGGGACACGAGGGACAGCACGGCCTTGATTAGCATTTCTTACAAAGTAATAAAGTAATGAAGGAAATAACAACAACAACATTTACACTATAAATACTGATGGAGGTCGCACAAGGACCTCTCAGCGAATGCTCTGAGTTGGAAGGGACCCACAAGGACGCAGTCCAACCCTTAAGGGAATGGCCCCTGTGGGGTCAAATCATGACTTTGGTATTATCAGAACCTTACCCCAGCCAAGGTCATAAGGCAGCAAAGGTTTCACAGCTGAATCCACAGGGACATACAAATATATATGTACCTGGTTAGTAAACATACAGAGTGCAAGAGAAACATGACTTTTGTGAAGCTTTCAGAATTACAAAAGAACCCCCAGGCTCAGCCCAGGCAGCCACACATCTGTTTTCTCATCATCTCCTCTTCCTGCAGGTTCATCTCCTGCAGAACAGGCAGTGATGTGACCCTGAGGATCTGTGCAAGGCAGACACTGCAGCTGAGGAAGGAAATCCCCATGCTGGGGGGATGAGGTGAAGCTGAGACTGCCCAGCACAGAAAATATCCTTCCTCCATTCCCCATTAGAGGTGGGTTTGGGCTCTGCTGCAGATATACTGCATCTCATTTGAACAGATTGCACTCCCGAGATAATTCTCAGCCAGGTGCACACACCCTGCATTGCCCAGCACAGGAACCCTGCAGGGAGGAGCAGAGACATTGCTGGAACCTCAGGGGAACACATTGTGCCCCTGTGCCCCCAGGCTCTGCCTGTGCCCCCAGGCTCTGCCTGTGCCCCCCAGGGCCCTGCCTGTGCCCCCAGGGCCCTGCCTGTGCCCCCCAGGACTCAGGAGGAGCTGAAGTTGCTGCCATCCACCCACTGCAGCCGCTGGCCCTGTCTGTGCAGCCCGAGCCAGTAATCAACATTCCTGCTGAGGCGGAACAGGAACTCCTGGCAAGGAGAGAGGAGCAAACTACGGACTCCTAGCCCAGGAGCTCCCCAGGGTCCCCTTGGCCTTCCCAAACCCCCCAAACCCCTCACTCACCATTTCCTTGTCAGTGAGCACAGCCAGGGAAGCCTCGAGCTCGGAGCACCGAGCCTTAGCCTGATCCCAGGAGAGACGATGCCTCGAGAGGAAGTAGCAGATCCCGTTGTACCCAACCCAGCCATGGGGACAGGCCAGCAGCACCCGAGCTGCAGGGTTAACTGGAGTAACTGGAGTCTCTCTGTGTATTCTCCCTGCAGAGGGAAGAGAAGAATGTCTGAGGATTCTCCCCTCAGGCAGCAGTGAGCCAGCAGTGCCCCGAGGGGTTGGGCTGAGGCTGCTGCTCCTCCCTTACCTGACACAGCAGCCAAGGACACCCCCAGAGCCACAACCAGGGCTAGGAGCACAACCAGCACCACGATAAACTTGAGGTGGGATCTGATCCTCTAGCCTGGAGCTGGAAAGAGCAGTTCGTCGTGAGGATGGAGCTGTCCTGAGCAGGCTCAGCCCTCACATCTCCCACCCGACGCCCAGGGAACAGAGGAGGGACCCTCAGCCTGTGTGCCACTCACTGAGCTGGCAGCAGGAGAGACAAGGGAATGGGGACAGAGCCAGGGACAAGGGACACAGACAGGGACAGGGGACACAGACAGGGACAAGGGACACAGACAGGGACAGGGGACAGCTACGGCTGAACTGCCCAGGCCCAGGCATGTCACTCCCAGCAGAGCACCACGTCTCTTCCAGAGCCCTGGACACAGCCACACCCTGCCAGCCCTGTGCTCCTGGACTGACACTGTCCCCTTCCTAGAGGCCACCCGTGAGGGTTCTTTTGAGTTCATTCCTGGTTGCTGAAGTGCTGTGGACTTCCAGCAGATCCTTCACACTCCAGTCACACGGGGTCGTGTGTCCCCCCAGCCCTGCTGTCACTCTGACCCCGCCCGGCTGCTCCCAGTGCTCCCAATAAAGCTTCCCAGTTGGCTCCGGTCGCGTTTCTTGGGGGGCACTGGGGAGGGACTTGGGGGGACCCCGCGGTGGGGCTGTGATTGGGGGGCAGACCTGACCACGGGATGGATCGGGAATGGGGACCCCCGTGTGTCCCCAAGTGTCACCCCGCTCTGGGGGGTCTTGGGAGGCAGCTGAACCCCGACACGGCACCCAGCGAACCCCAAAATAGGCGCTGAGACTCCCCTGAGCCCCCCAGAACCTCCAAACCCCATAGAAAAACAGCCCCGAAAAATAGCCCCGTGAAAATGAGCCAATGGGAGAAGGCGCTGAGCGATTCTGATCCAATCCGAGCTCGCGGCGCTGATGACTCTCCAGTTCCCAGGCAGACCCGCAGCGCCCAGCGCTCCCCACCCCAACCCCACCTGCGCCCCCCCCACGCCCCCAGCGCTTCCCGCCAGCCCAATTTGGGGAGGGGGCGCCTGGGGGGCGCCCAGGCCTGGCCCGGAGCCCAGCGCTGCCCCAGCCCGACCTGCCCCGGCTCCATCCCGGCTCCTCCCGCGGCATGCGACGGCGTGGGGAAAAGGGGGAGAAAGGGTGGGCGCTGGGCTTGGGGGGAGGAGGAGAAGGGATGGAGGAGGAGGAGGAGGGATGAGGAAGGAGCGGGAGAAAGGCCGGAGATCCGAGCAGGAGCAGGAGGCGGAAGGAGGAAGGAGGAGAGAGGAACAGGAAGAGGTGGAAGAGAGGAAGAGGAGGAGCAGCAGAAGCCGCGCGCAGCTCTTTGTCTGCCGCGGCCCCGGGAGCATCGGCGCTCCGCACGCCGCAGGTGAGGGGGAGGAGGAAGTCGCCCCAAATGTCTCGGGGGTCCCCGAGCGGCGTTTTTTCTGGGCGGGTGTTTGGAGCTCGCAGCTTCCGGGATTGAGCCCCAAATCTCGTTCAGGGTCGCTGGGAGGGTTTGATTGTGCGGGGGGAACGTTTGGATGTGGCGGAAGGGCAAAGCTGAGGCGCCAGTGGGGCTTTGGGGGATATTTTGGGGGCTGCAGGTGGGCACGGCCCGGTGTCGGGGTGGGAGGGGGACAAGGGGCATGGGGTCCGGCCGGGAGAGCGGTGGAGGGGAAGGGCGGGAGCCCCGGAGTGGGGTGAGCGGAGAGGGGCGATGGCGGAGCTGGGGAAGCCCCGGCAGGCTGGAGAGGGGGGAGCGTGGATAAGGGGGAAGCCTGGGATCCCTGGAAGCGCGGAGCAGAGAATGAGGGGAGAAGGGACCCCTGGGACCCCAAAGCCCCCGGATCATCCCTAAGCGGGACCCTGGAAAACAGGGAAGCCCGGGAGCCTCGGGAGCGCCATGAGTGCAAGGAACGGAGACCCTGAGGAGGCCAAAATGCAAAGAGCAGAGAGGGGGAAATGCTGGGAGGATTTTGAGGTGAATGGTGCTGGTTTGGGGTTTTTATGGCCACAAACCCCTGGGAGAGTTGCAGAGCTGGAGCTGGGCAGGAGGAACCCCCAGGGCAAGGCGCTGAGCCCTTGTTTTTGCCCCAAAGCAGGATTTGTCATTGCCAAGGCGTGGCCGGATGGAGGAGGAGGAAAAGGCCCGGAGATGCAGCCGGAGCTCGGAGCTGGGGGAGAAGCCTGAGGGCAGAGAGAAGCCCCACAAGTGTGGGGAATGTGGGAAAAGGTTCAGGTGGAGATGTCAGCTGATCCGGCACCAGAGGATCCACACTGGGGAAAAGCCCTATGAGTGTGGGGAGTGTGGGAAGAGCTTCAGCGTGATGTCCAACCTGATGCGGCACCAGCTGATCCACACTGGGGAAAAGCCCTACGATTGTGCAGTATGTGGGAAGAGCTTCAGCCACAGCTCCAGCCTGATGCAGCACAAGAAGATCCACACTGGGGAGAGGCCCTATGAGTGTGGGAAGTGTGGGAAGAGGTTTCAGACCAGCTCCCATCTCCTCCTCCATGAGCGCATTCACACCCAGGAGAGGCCCTTCCGCTGCCCTGACTGTGGGAAGCGCTTCAAGCACAACTCCACCCTCATCAGGCACCGGCGCATCCACACTGGGGAAAAGCCCTACGAGTGTGGGGAGTGTGGGAAGAGCTTCTCCAGAAGCTCTCACTTGACTCAGCACCAACGGAGGCACCAGTGAGGGAAGCCCTGCGAGTGTCCCGAGTGCAGGAAGAGCTTCATTGCTGCTCCAACTCCATCCCCAGTGGGAAGATCTGCAGTGGATGATCCCCAGTGACCCCCATTTGGCTGAATCCTGGTGACCCCCATTCCAGCTGATCCCTGTAATTTGCGAAGAAGGTGTTTTATATGGTCAAATTTTCCTTCTTCTCCTATTCTGAGTTTGTTAGCAATAAATTCAACTCACATATGCAATTTCCAGCCTGTTTTGTGCACCAAGGTGTTGGATGAGGGATCTCTTAGCCAGGTCCTTCTATCAGCTCAGGAAGCCTTGGTTCAATTTTCTCTCCCCACGGCGGCTGTGCAGGGCAGTGAGAGAGCAGCTCTGCTGGGTGCCTGGCATGGGGCCAGCGTCACCCCACTGCAATGTGCCATGGCCTCGTGTGGCCCTGTGCTCTGGAGCCAGCGCTGCTGTTGCTTTTTCCTTGCTGATGGTTTTCTCTTTTGCAGGAAAGGCTTGTGAAGTGCTCCCGCTGTCCCTGGCGTCCCCTGGGCGCCGGCAGCCGCGTCCCTTGGCCTGCTCCCCCTGGGCCGTTGCAGGGCGGCTGGCGGAGGCTGGGAGCTGCCGTGGGGGCCGGGGGGCTGCCCCGGGGGCTGCGTGCCGAGGCGGGGCCGGGAGGTGCGGAGAACTTGGTCGCTGTTTGCAGAGCAATGGCGCCTTGGGCCCGGGCCCGTTGCAGGGCTGTTCCTCATGTGCGGCTTTGGCCTCGGCCAGCCCGGGGGGCCCTGAGAGCGCGGGGCTTGGGCTGTGCGCTGTGCAGAGCCCGCGCCTCGCTGCCCTTGGCTGGCTGTGCTGTCACTCGGGATTGTCCCAGCGCCATTGCTGCTCGGTGCCAGCGAGCGGGGACAAGGCCGGCGCCGGTGTTGCCCCCAGGCAGGCAGGCAGGCAGGCAGGGCTTTAGTGGGGCAGCAGCGGCGCCATGGTGGGAGCGTGTGTGCGGCCCGGGAGCGGCGGCAGCGGGCAGAGCCCGGGGAGGCGGCGGCGGAGCTCGGAGAGGCTGTCCCAGCGCAGGTGGGAGCCGCGCTGCCTTGTGCCGGGGCTCGGGGCTCGCTGCGGGCGGATGGAGGGGATGGCGGGGGCGGCAGGGGGGCTGTGGCGGCTTCCTTCTCCCGTCTCCCTCCCTCCCTCCCTCCCTGGCTGTGCCGCCGTGTTGCCGCTGGCCTGTCATAATGTTAGAGTAAAACAGCAGCGATTCCAGAGCACTGCTGCTTTTGAGAGTGAAACTCCTGACATTTCATGAGTGGTAAATCTGACCCCAAATAAAACCTCAAATATTCAGGAGATGACAAAATTCACAGTGATAGCAATTAAAGATGAAATCAGCTACCAGGGAGGGGGAGGATTGCTTTGGGATTCAGTTCTTCAACCTTCATTAGGAAGATTGGGAACGAATCCAAGTGCATTTTGTGGAAGGATGGACTTTGGGATCCTCGGGTGAAACCCAGGACTCCTCCCAGCTCTTTCTCCTGGCAAGAGCAGAGAAATTGTGAAGAGAACCAGAAGTTTCTGCCCCTGGGAAATGGAAAATTGGGATTTTTGGTAGGCACAGGAGCTGTTCATTCCAAATTAAACACCCTGCAAGGGGAATGAAGTGGTGATTTTGTCACAACTGTCAGTGAAATTAGTGCCTTTTCCATCTAATTGAATTCAAACTGGGGAAATGATGGAAAATTCATGGATTTTTGCACCTGCCCAGCTCTCCAGAACATCATTATTAGGAGGAAATTTACTGGAAAAAGGTTTGAAATTCTCTGATGTTAAAGCTCTGATTTTGAAATTCCCTAGGTTAAATTCAACTGAGCAGGAGACAAACTGTGAGGGAGTTGCAGACTTTCCTTGGCATGATCAGGGCATGGATCAGGAATTATTGATTATGATCTGGAGTTTTGAAATTACCCATAAAGATTTTCTTGTTTTGGCTAATCACACTCGGGCTGTGCTCCAAAAACAAAACGAAACACTGGTAATTCTGGCTCTGGGCTTGGCAGGTCCCAGGGATCTTTTGAATTATTAACTTCTGAGAGACAAAATCTTTCCCAAGGTGTTCCACCACAATTCCCAGTGGCTCAGGGAGGAGTCACAGCCAATTTTGCTGAACAGATCAGTGATGTGAGCCAAGGATGGCCCAGCTGCTAGTGAGGAGTCACAGCCATGGAGCTGCTAAATCAGGATCCCAAAATTCACTGTGGGACAGAGCCTGAGCTCTGTGGGACACACGTGGGACAGAAGGGTTTGGGACACCAGAGGAGCCACTGACTGAGCTCAGTCCTGTTGTACAGTGGGACAGGAAATCACCTTTGAAATTCAAAATCCTGCTGTGCTTCTGTTGGGCTCCAAAATCAGAAACACTCCAGACAATCACAAGAAGTTTATTTCAGCCCGGCTATGTTTAAAGGCAAGCCTGACTGAGAACCCAGACTGGAAACAACACAGAAAGAAGTAACTTGTTTTTGTCAACAGAAGATGCATTGCAGGATTTGCACTGACCACCCTGAATGAGGTTATTTAATCTAATGCTCTGCTCTGCCATGAGTTGTTTCAGCACAGAAGGACTAAATGGTTGCTTTAACATGGACATTGCAACTGAGGGACAGAAAAGTAAAGATCTGCAGGGATTGTAAGTGTGGTTTGCCTTAGTGCACTCTGAGCAGAGAGAGCTTTGTTATCAGCAGAGTTCATGTTGACCTAAGACTACAGGAAGAGCAAAACCAGCTGAAGTTTCCGTTCTGCACTGCAGAGCACAGCAGAGAGCCAAACAGGATGAAAATGATGAAATTACTTGGCTCCCAGGGCCAAAAACAGCTGCAGAGAGGAGGAGCACACATTTTTGTTTCACAGATCACTCTGCCAGTTATTAAACCACCATTCCACATGGTGCCAGAGATTGTCAGTGAACTGTGAAAAGTGTTAAATTCCAGACAGGTTCTGAGACAGGAATTTGCTCCAAAATGAAGAAGGAATAACTTTGTATCTGCAATTGGATACATTTTAAAAAGTGGTATTGGGTATATTGTAATAGACAGGTTTCAAGTGATGATAGATACATTGTAATTGAAGATGGTTATATTGTAATTAAACTTGGATACACTGTAATTGCAACATCTGTCTTCTCTGGGTGTGTCATCATCCCACGGCAGAGTCCCTGTGACACTTTGGGCTGGGACTGCTCCAAAAAGACACAGAATCACACAAAAAGTGGAGACTTGATCAAGAACAGACAATAGAAATTTTCAGTTCCCCTAAAGGTGCTGGATAGAGCTTAAAGATTAGCGAGCAGAGAGATAAAAGGGGATAAAGGTGTGCAAACAGGATGATAAACATAGATGAAATCAGGGCAGGAACAGAGAAAGAGAACTACAGTGAGGTTGGGCAAGTTATGCAACGAGAAGCAATTTCGAGGAAAGCTGAGCTTTCCTCCAAACATCAGTGAGTGCAATCACCAGAAACCCCTTTAGATGTCCCTCCAGGACCACAAAAGGACTCTGAGCAGGAGGTGGATGGATGGAAAGGAGCACGAGGAAAGGTTTATGAATTAGCCAGGAAGTGTTTAGTAATGAATATGTGTGATCCGGGTGGAACAAATACCCCATTCGGAAGTTTTACCCCACACACTAGATTAAAGAAGAGATCCTCGGGGTTTGTTCAGCACTGATAAAGAATGGCTGCTTTCAAATGCTTCAAATAAGAAGCATTGCTAGAAAGCTCATTTTCTGGCTGATTTTGGTATCAAGGTCACAGAGAGGAATCCCTGTCCTGCTCCAGCCTGGGGTCTCTCCCAGGGGACACAACCCCTCAGAAAAGGCTGCTCAGGCGAGGATCCCCACAGGCCCAAAAATCCCGAGGTTCTGCGGGGACTTCCCACCGCCTCTCTCACGCATCTCCTGCTCCACCCTCTGGGCTCCTGCCGGGGCTGCAGGGAGCTCTCTGCTCCATCCCGGACTCACCCACAGCGGTTCCCTGGCCTCCTGCCCGGCCCGGCACTTTCCGGAGCCATTGCGAACAGACATTTGGAAGGAAGATCCGCGGAGCGCCGCTTCCCTCAGGGAAACTCCGCCTACCGTGCAAAGCCCGCCCCTCGCTCCCATTGGCTGATTTTCCCGCCATAAACCCGCCCCTAGATCTCATTGGCTGATTCGCCGATTAGAAAGCCCGCCCTAGCTTTGATTGGCTGATTCTGCCGCCACTCCTCGTTCTCGAGCTCTGATTGGTCAGAGGGGCTCTGAGGGACGATCTCCCTCAGCCCCACATCGCTTTGATTTCCCCCAAAAAGCCAAAATCTCCCCAAACCCCTTGGGCTGAGCGGAGGAACGGACAGCGTTTGGGCAGAAAACTCCCAAATCATTGTTCCCCAGGCTGGGAAGGACAAACGGAACCAAACTGATTCGGGAGCTCCAGCAGCTCCTCTCTGCCGGCCCAGCTGAAGGCCTCGCTGGCTGCTGGAGGCTGCACGGGCAGACTGGGAGCACTGGTGGGAAGAGGCTCTGGCTCGGCTGAAGCCCCCGGGGCAGGGGCAGCAGGGCAAGGGACAGGGCTGCAGGTGCTGAGGGGACACGAGGGACAGCACGGCCTTGATTAGCATTTCTTACAAAAGTAATAAAGTAATGAAGGAAATAACAACAACAACATTTACACTATAAATACTGATGGAGGTCGCACAAGGACCTCTCAGCGAATGCTCTGAGTTGGAAGGGACCCACAAGGACACAGTCCAACCCTTAAGGGAATGGCCCCTGTGGGGTCAAATCATGACTTTGGTATTATCAGAACCTTACCCCAGCCAAGGCACATCATAAGGCAGCAAAGGTTTCACAGCTGAATCCACAGGGACATACAAATATATATGTACCTGGTTAGTAAACATACAGAGTGCAAGAGAAACATGACTTTTGTGAAGCTTTCAGAATTACAAAAGAACCCCCAGGCTCAGCCCAGGCAGCCACACATCTGTTTTCTCATCATCTCCTCTTCCTGCAGGTTCATCTCCTGCAGAACAGGCAGTGATGTGACCCTGAGGATCAGTGCAAGGCAGACACTGCAGCTGAGGAAGGAAATCCCCATGCTGGGGGGATGAGGTGAAGCTGAGACTGCCCAGCACAGAAAATATCCTTCCTCCATTCCCCATTAGAGGTGGGTTTGGGCTCTGCTGCAAACACGCACCATTTGAACAGATTGCACTCCCGAGATAATTCTCAGCCAGGTGCACACACCCTGCATTGCCCAGCACAGGAACCCTGCAGGGAGGAGCAGAGACATTGCTGGAACCTCAGGGGAACACATTGTGCCCCTGTGCCCCCAGGCTCTGCCTGTGCCCCCGGGCTCTGCCTGTGCCCCCCAGGCCCTGCCTGTGCCCCCCAGGGCCCTGCCTGTGCCCCCCCGGGCCCTGCCTGTGCCCCCAGGCTCTGCCTGTGCCCCCAAGGCTCTGCCTGTGCCCCCGGGCCCTGCCTGTGCCCCCCAGGCCATGCCTGTGCCCCCAAGGCTCTGCCTGTGCCCCCAAAGCTCTGCCTGTGCCCCCAGGCCATGCCCGTGCCCCCAGGACTCAGGAGGAGTTGAAGCTGCTGCCATCCACCCACTGCAGCCCGAGCCAGTAATCAACATTCCTGCTGAGGCGGAACAGGAACTCCTGGCAAGGAGAGAGGAGCAAACAATGGACTCCTAGCCCAGGAGCACCCCAGGGTCCCCTTGGCCTTCCCAAAGCCCCCAAACCCCTCACTCACCATTTCCTTGTCAGTGAGCACAGCCAGGGAAGCCTCGAGCTCGGAGCACCGAGCCTTAGCCTGATCCCAGGAGAGACGATGCCTCGAGAGGAAGTAGCAGATCCCGTTGTACCCAACCCAGCCATGGGGACAGGCCAGCAGCACCCGAGCTGCAGGGTTAACTGGAGTAACTGGAGTCTCTCTGTGTATTCTCCCTGCAGAGGGAAATGGAGAAGAATGTCTGAGGATTCTCCCCTCAGGCAGCAGTGAGCCAGCAGTGCCCCGAGGGGTTGGGCTGAGGCTGCTGCTCCTCCCTTACCTGACACAGCAGCCAAGGACACCCCCAGAGCCACAACCAGGGCTAGGAGCACAACCAGCACCACGATAAACTTGAGGTGGGATCTGATCCTCTGGCCTGGAGCTGGAAAGAGCAGTTCGTCGTGAGGATGGAGCTGTCCTGAGCAGGCTCAGCCCTCACATCTCCCACCCGACGCCCAGGGAACAGAGGAGGGACCCTCAGCCTGTGTGCCACTCACTGAGCTGGCAGCAGGAGAGACAAGGGATGGGGACACAGCCAGGAACAAGGGACACAGACAGTGACAGGGGACACAGACAGGGACAGGGGACAGAGCAAAGGACAAGGGACACAGACAGGGACAGCGGACAGAGCAAGGGACAAGGGACACAGACAGGGACAGGGGACAGATACGGCTGAACTGCCCAGGCCCAGGCATTTCAGTCCCAGCAGAGCACCACGTCTCTTCCAGAGCCCTGGACACAGCCACACCCTGCCAGCCCTGTGCTCCTGGACTGACACTGTCCCCTTCCTGGAGGCCACCCGTGAGAATTCTTTTGAGTTCATTCCTGGTTGAAGTGCTGTGGACTTCCAGCAGATCCTTCACACTCCAGTCACACGGGGTCGTGTGTCCCCCCAGCCCTGCTGTCACTCTGACCCCGCCCGGCTGCTCCCAGTGCTCCCAGTAAAGCTTCCCAGTTGGCTCCGGTCGCGTTTCTTGGGGGGCACTGGGGAGGGAGTTGAGGGGACCCCGCGGTGGGGCTGTGACTGGGGGGCAGACCTGACCCTGGGATGGATCGGGAATGGGGACCCCCGTGTGTCCCCCAGTGTCACCCCGCTCTGGGGGCCTTGGGAGGCAGCTGAACCCCGACACGGCACACAGCGAACCCCAAAAAAGGCGCTGAGACCCCCTGAGCCCCCCAGAACCTCCAAACCCCATAGAAAAACAGCCCCGAAAAATAGCCCCGCGAAAATGAGCCAATGGGAGAAGGCGCTGAGCGATTCTGATCCAATCCGAGCTCGCGGCGCTGATGACTCTCCAGTTCCCAGGCAGACCCGCAGCGCCCAGCGCTCCCCACCCCAACCCCACCTGCGCCCCCCCCTCGCCCCCAGCGCTTCCCGCCAGCCCAATTTGGGGAGGGGGCGCGTGGGGGGCGCCCAGGCCTGGCCCGGAGCCCAGCGCTGCCCCAGCCCGACCTGCCCCGGCTCCATCCCGGCTCCTCCCGCGGCATGCGACGGCGTGGGGAAAAGGGGGGGAAAGGGTGGGCGCTGGGCTTGGGGGGAGGAGGAGAAGGGATGGAGGAGGAGGAGGAGGGATGAGGAAGGAGCGGGAGAAAGGCCGGAGATCCGAGCAGGAGGAGGCGGGAGGAGGAAGGAGGAGAGAGGAAGAGGAGGAGCCGGAACAGGAAGAGCAGGAAGAGGTTGGAGAGAGGAAGAGCAGCAGCAGCAGAAGAAGCGCGCAGCTCTTTTTCGCGGCCCCGGGAGCATCGGCGCCCCGCACGCCGCAGGTGAGGGGGAGGAAGAAGTCGCCCCAAATGTCTCGGGGGTCCCCGAGCGGCGTTTTTTCTGGGCGGGTGTTTGGAGCTCGCAGCTTCCGGGATTGAGCCCCAAATCTCGTTCAGGGTCGCTGGGAGGGTTTGATTGTGCGGGGGGAACGTTTGGATGTGGCGGAAGGGCAAAGCTGAGGCGCCAGTGGGGCTTTGGGGGATATTTTGGGGGCTGCAGGTGGGCACGGCCCGGTGTCGGGGTGGGAGGGGGACATGGGGCATGGGGTCCGGCCGGGAGAGCGGTGGAGGGGAAGGGCGGGAGCCCCGGAGTGGGGTGAGCGGAGAGGGGCGATGGCGGAGCTGGGGGAGCCCCGGCAGGCTGGAGAGGGGGGAGCGTGGCTAAGGGGAAGCCTGGGATCCCTGGAAGCGCGGAGCAGAGAATGAGGGGAGAAGGGACCCCTGGGAGCCCCAAAGCCCCCGGATCATCCCTAAGCGGGACCCTGGAAAATAGGGAAGCCCGGGAGCCACGGGAGCCCCATGAGTGCAGGGAAGGGAGACCCTGAGGAGGCCAAAGTGCAAAGAGCAGAGAGGGGGAAACGCTGTGAGGGTTTTGAGGTGAATGGTGGTGGTTTGGGGATTTTATGGACACAAACCCATGGGAGAGTTGCAGAGCTGGAGCTGGGCAGGAGGAACCCCCAGGGCAAGGCGCTGAGCCCTTGTTTTTCCCCCAAAGCAGGATTTGTCATTGCCAAGGCATGGCCGGATGGAGGAGGAGGAAAAGGCCCGGAGATGCAGCCGGAGCTCGGAGCTGGGGGAGAAGCCTGAGGGCGGAGAGAAACCCCACAAGTGTGGGGAATGTGGGAAAAGCTTCAGCTGGAGATGTCAGCTGATCTGCCACGAGAGGATCCACACAGGGGAAAAGCCCTATGAGTGTGGGAAGTGTGTTAAGAGGTTTAGCCACATCTCCAACCTGATCAAACACAAGAAGATCCACACAGGGGAAAAGCCCTATCAGTGTGGGAAGTGTGGGAAGAGCTTCCAGACCAGATCTGACCCCCCCAACACACACACCCAAACCCCCCCCCACAAACCAACACAACCCAACCTCATCAGGCACCGGCGCATCCACACTGGGGAAAAGCCCTACGACTGTGGACAATGTGGGAAGAGCTTCAGCCACATCTCCTCCCTGATCAAGCACAAGAAAATCCACACTGGGGAAAAGCCCTATGAGTGTGGGAAGTGTGGGAAGAGCTTCAACCGAAACTCCAACCTCATCACCCACCAGGCGATCCACAGTGGGGAAAAGCCCTACGATTGCACGGAATGTGGGAAGAGCTTCAGCAGTAACTCCAACCTGATCCAGCACAAGATAATCCACACCGGGGGGAGGCCCTATGAGTGTCCCACATGTGGGAAGAGGTTTCAAACCACCTCCAATCTCCTCGTCCATGAGCGCATTCACACCCAGGAGAGGCCCTTCCGCTGCCCTGACTGTGGGAAGGGCTTCAAGCAAAACTCCAACCTCATCAGGCACCGGCGCATCCACACTGGGGAAAAGCCCTATGAGTGTGACGAGTGTGGGAAGAGCTTCTCCAGGAGCTCTCTCTTGACTCAGCACCAACGGAGGCACCAGTGAGGGAAGCCCTGCGAGTGTCCCGAGTGCAGGAAGAGCTTCAT